>NC_056748.1:843350922-843453422 GCF_019279795.1 Protopterus annectens | reverse complement strand
ACATCCATCCCAAATAGTAATGAGCTGGGTGAGGGGGCACACATGAAAAGCAGCATTATTTGTGCAACAGGTAGCACATTCTCCTTTGGTGTAGAAGTTTTGTGGTTCTATTCCCACATCAGGTAGATGGATTGCTAACACTGTAGTACACCATAAGAAGGGGTGCAGCATTCCTGCTTTGTCATCCTTTGGATGAGATTTTAAATGGAGATCCCACCTGCTTTTGTTGGTAGCTCAAGTGGATGTAAAAGGTATCATGGCATCTATCAAGAAGAGTAGGGGCCTTTATTTATATACAAAGGAACTGTTAGTTGCAAAATATTTATGCAAGTGCAAATGTATAGACATACAAATCTGTTTACACATATGCAGAATTTCCTTTACAAACTAAATGTTCATCGTTATTAGCCCCCCACTCCTTTTTTCACAACCACCATCTGATTTTACTTAATACTGGTGCTAAAGTCCATTTACCATTGAACATAATTTAATTTATTCTTTCATTCCATACAGTCAGTATTAAATAAATGTGTATCTAGTTTTTTAACATATTCTTTACTTTTATTTTTATAATGTTCATATTTAATTTCATCCATGTTTGTTTCATCCACTTCTTTTATAGCCTAAAAAAATCTTCTTTACATAACGTTTTTACTCTTTTACATTTCAAAAACACATATTCTGTAGTTTCTTCTTCTTGATAATATAAACATATTCTTTCACTTTTCTTTCTATATGGCATGTTTCCTTTTACTGTCAATTTATCTGTTACCAGCTTCCACACACAACAAATTGGCATTCTACTTCCTAATTACTCCATTTGTTTCTTAATTTTAAAGCTTTCATTTTTTTCATCTGTTAAATTTTAACATGGCTTTACATAGAAATGTATCATTTCATTCTTATATTTTTCTATCTTTTTCTATATCATCAATTTTATTTTCCACAAAAATATTTTCTGGTACCATTTAATTTTTTCATTTATACACTCTTTTCTTTTTTACTCATTTTTACCAGACCCCAAAATTTATCATACTTATATGTATACCATTTTATTACTAATCTTCATCTTTTTTTATTTATCCACTTTAACACTTTGTAAAAATTTAATGAAGCAGCATATACCAGTGGGTTCATTAACACAAAATTTCCTTCTTCATTTATATACAAAACTCCTTTTTTATTGGGTTTAATTTAGAACCCCATATGAATGAAAAAATATCTGCAATAATTCCTTTTTAAATACTGTTGGAAACAAACACACTTGCTAATTATTCCATTTTCCTATTGTTCTGAATTTTATCAAATAAGCCTTTTTTTCCTGAATGATAATTTATGTTTTCCAGAAAAGACAGGTTTGTTTTATTTCTTTTATTGTTTTTCTCCACTGAATTCTACTTACATCTTTATTCTCAGATTTTATACCCAACATAAAAATTTCATTCATTGTAACATATATACTCCCTATCTTTACTATAGCACATACACCTTTACTTTTCTCTTTACTTAAAGCCATCCCTATCATCTTTAGACACTCACTTGCAAATTACTTCTTCTTTTATCCAAATTTTGTTTTTGCAATTATTATAATATCATCTGCATATGTTAACAGAACTGGAATTCTTAGTCCTTCAAGTGTTATATACCATGCTTCCTTCATTTTGTAGTTTACTTAACATAGTATCACATCCATAACTAATGTAAATAGTAGACAACTTATTGGACATCCCTGTCTTCCACCACTCTTCAAATGTACCTCTTGACTTAACCAGCCATTTACAAATATTTTTACTTTATTATTACTATATGATGACATACATAATTTCTTAACTTTCTCACTTATATTATTTTCTTTCATTATTACCCATAAGATTTCCAGTTGTGTCAAATGCCTTATTAAGGTCTCCTATCATGATTTTCACTTCTTCTTTTCTATTCATACTATCTACAATTTCAATAATTCTTTACAACACATCCACTTTATACTGTATATAGTATCTTCCATAATATTTTGCATTTTAGTTTCAAATCGATTTTATATGATTTTCATAAAGATATTGTAATCATTGATATTCAATACTATTGGTCTCCATTTACTTAATCTTCTTCTATCTTCCTTCTTCCATATGAATATAAGTACTCCACTACATATTTTTTATACATAAAACATTCATTTAACCATTCATTCAAAATCTTTAAAAAATATATATTTTTCCCACTCCCTTAAATTCTTATACATCCCCTACCCTACTCTACCTGGTCTTGTATGTGAATCTATATTTACTTGTCCTAATACTTTATTTGGCTCATTTAAGGATATCTCCTTTTCCAACTCTTCACTCTCTTCTTCTGTTAACTTGTTTATTTTTCTATGTTTTTTCACTACCTTCTTTTTTCTTTAAACATTTCTTGCAGATGTTGTATTACACTATTCATAATCTTTTCATGAGTTCTTTCTATTTCTCCTTTTACATTTTTTCTCTCATTACACTACCATCTTCCTTTGCTAATCTGCTTAAGGACCTCAATATTTCATCTCATATTCCTTGTAAAAAAATAAATTTGCTTATATAGCAATTCTTGTATTTTTTTATTTCTTTCATATAATTATTTTTCTTTGTCAAAGTACTTTCTATCATCATGTTCTAAATCTTGCAATGCACCATTATATGTTGTTTTATATTTTCCTTCCTGTACTTGGTTCACATCACATTGCCATTGCAAAAAAAATATTTTCCTTAAAAATCCTCCACCATTCAAACACTTTTTATAAAATGTTCTCATAGTAATATGATTTTTCCATAACTGTATTACTGATCTCTTTCCTTCTTCATTCCAATGTTTCTCATTTATCATTTTATTCCTTTGCCTATTTTTATGTATTCCTTGTTTTCCTTTATCTCTAGCCATACTGTAAGATTATCAAAAATTCTGTTTCAACTAGCTCCCCTATTCCTATAACTAAACCTTCTAATACTATAAAATAATCTATTTCAGGTCAATGCATGCCCCTTTTGAAAGGCAATGATTTTTTTCCCAAAGTTTTAACTTACTACATCTTATCACTTCTAACATTTTTCTTACTTCATTTCCTTTCTTTCTACACTTGCCTCTTAAATCACAGTTAAAGTCTGTTGTTATAATAATGTTCATATTTGTCAATAAATAGACTAACAATTGATTAAATAAGCTTTCCCTTTCTTTACAATTAGTATAAGCATAAAATGTTATACTTCTATATCCTTGTTCTTTCCATTTTAAATCTACAATGGCATATCTTCCCATGTTTGTTAAAATTATGTCTCTTTACTGTATGTTTACATAATATGGCTATTTATTTATTTATTTTATTTTAAATTGTTCATCTAATTTTCTTCTACTTCTACAACTACTGAAATTCCCTCCCTTTCTTTTTCCTTACTCTTATTTTCATTTTTGCAATCCATCCATAAAGGTCCAAATCCAGAGCATCTGTCTTTTCACAAACTCCTGATTATATTTCCTCCCTACAGTTTCTCTGTTTGTAATCTTTCATTTGTTAAAAATCTTGTGTCTTCTAATATAATTACAGTTACATTACATGTATAACATCACACCACAGTCCTTATTCTTATTATCTTCTTAATACTATTCAAATTTAAAGAAAACACTCTAATATTTGCATTTCCCTTTTTCCTTAGATTAATGATTTCATACGTTCATAGCTAATTACTAGGCTAGCCTTCTTAATGTGCCATTCTAAGCCTAGCCAATTTCCCTCCCAAAGGTAAAACTCAAACACCTTAACCATTATGGTGACCCCAATCATTAGCACTTTATATTCTTTTTTATACATTTCCTTTCTTTTTTTTCTTTTGTACTTATTTTAAATTTTCTTTTTCTGTCATTTACCCTTTTATCAATATAATTCCTGTTTTTACTATCTTCCAATTTATGTTTTCTAAGTCACTTATTTCAGAACCCTCTTCTAAGTCCTCTATACTTCTTTTTTCAATTATTTTTTTCATGCATTTCTACTACTTCTGAAATTTCACTTCTTTCTTTTTCCGTACCCTTATTTTCATTTTGCAATTAATTCATAAAGGTCCAATTTTGTTCTATTTTATAGCATTTTAATTCACATTTTTGCATTGTGTCCCATTTCCCCGCCAATATAACATTTTCTTTTATCATAGTTACTTATTAAATGTCCTTTTCCAAACACAAAAAAACATGTTTTCATCTGTTCTCAGTATTTTCCAACACCCCTATTCCCCTCTACATTTATAATGCATGGTATAAGTGTAATTTTTTTCTCTTTCTATTTTTAACACAATATTACAATCACAGACAGCAGTCCATAAATCCCTTTTGTCATAAACATTTGCAATGTCCAGTAATTTTTATATAAAGTTTTCAAATGTCCTTTGAAAGTCTCTATTTCCACCTTTGCTGAAAATTGCTTATGTATTTTCTTTTTTGTTTCCCTGTTAAATGTTTTTATCACATAACTATCCCATGGGTTACAGTCTTTTTTTTTTTATTCCACAAGAACATTTTCCATTGAAAATGTTTCAAATATAATGTCGCAAAATGTCTCTGTTAATATGAATAAATGTTCTTACCTCATGTGCTTTAACACTGAATGGAGCTATTAAATTGCCCTATACTTCATACCTGTCCATTTCTTTGTCTTCTGTACTTTGAATCCTTACCATGTACTTCCATTTTCTTTTCTGCTATTCTACTTCTGCCTTCTCTTACTTTCCCTGCATAAGTTTTTTTCCCATCTCACCACCATTTTTCAGGATTATCTCTGCATCCTCAGTTTTTATTTTCTCCATAATGCCCCCCCAGGAGACATCTATTTCATTTTCTGGCTCACTCTGCACCACCATTTCTTTAAGGAAATCATCATGCAACCCTCCTAGCTGGAGGATTATAATTACACATCCATCATTTGCGGACTCGTCTGCATCAAATTTCTTTGAAACATTTCCTCAGTATCCTGCACACATTCTCCAGACTTGATATTTGCTTTCTCCTCCATTTGTTTTACCACTCCATTAACTCCTCCTCTGTCCATCTCCCTCCCTTTTTCTCCAGGTCACGTCTGCACCTAGAATTTCTCAGAGGAAGCACTTTTCCAAAATGGGTCCCACTCACAATAATGACAATTGGGGGAAGTTCCACAGTGCACTGTTCGAATGTCCCTCAGTAGTACAAATACTTTATGACTAGGAAGATATGGACACAAGAGTACAGGATAATGGTATTGCAATTATTCTAGGAACCCAAACCAGCACTGGCAATGAGAAACAATATGGTAATCCCAAGTGAAAGCAGAGATTGAGCAACAGTAGGATGCTGTAAAATGGCTGACATTCATTAGGAATGCCAAGAGATCATTCACTTTGTATGGAATGGGTCAGATGGTGCTAGAACGTGGCCACTAGGTGGTACTCTAGAATTGTTTGGAGGGCTCATCCTACTCATGCGCAGGAATCAATATACTAATGTCAGAGGCAATATAAGACAGCAACAAAGAAAAAGGATTAAATACAGAGAAACAGGTTATTATGACAAAGAATCCTCTAGCTTTGGACACAGAACTTATTGTCAGATCAGATGAAGCTGTATATGTAAGACCATTTCCTCCTGTGCATTTAGAATAACTTGGATAAGGCACAGTATTGCACCACTGTAGATATTCTGTGCCTCATATACTAGTGTGTCTTTGAAACCTATATCTGGAAATTGTTCTTCTTATCCTTTGATGTCATACAACCTTTGTTGGTCTCTCTCTCTATGTGTATATATATGTATATATATATATATATATATATATATATATATATATATATATATATGTGTGTGTGTATGGGATCTGTACAGATCCCCGACGGCACTTTCTGCTGAAGCAGAAATCACCAAACATACTAACCTAAAGTGTTGTTCACCGAAGCAGCACTTTTGGTTAAGTATGTTGGTTGTGCCGGTAGCACTACAGTGCGGTTAAGGGAGAATTCCCTTTTCCCCACTGTAGTGCGACATCAGAGTGAGAATATAAAAGTAGGGGGGTGTGGGGGGGTGCAGGGGGGTTTGCCCCCTGCATAAAAGAAGATTTTTTTTTTTTTTTTTTTAGAATGCACTTTAACGAAAGCGCTTTTTTGGTGAAAGCGCTTTCATTAAAGTGAGTTCGGTTATTGTGGAATCGGACTATTAAACTTTCGTTCAATAGCCCTAGATCTATATATATACATAAATATATATATATATATATATATATATATATATATATATGTATGTACACATACACACACATATATATAATCATGGAGCATGCCTGATATTTCAGATGTGCTCCCACTGTATATACTTGTCCCATGAACTTGAGGTGTAAATTATACAGCCATTTTGAACCAAGTATAACATAATGCGAGACATGAAAGCTTATTCACTTCCTTATCTAAATCTATGAAATGAGGAAGGCTTCTTTCAAAATCGCATATGTTGAAATATAGCCTGTAACCTCAGTGTAGTACCCTCCTCTAGGTGAATATAGTTTTGTAATCCAGCTGCTTGTGTACTGTGACAGTGGAAAACTAATGCTCATGATTAGAACTGCTAACACACATACATACACACAATGGCATATGCCTTTGTCTCTGTGTGATATCATGTCAATAAGTAAAGGTTAGTGAATGGTAAGTTTATTTTACATTTGTTAACAAGTTAAGTACACCACTACTACAAATACCCTTTTCTCTGATATGTCCCAGGCCTCGAAAGCATACAAAAACTGAAGCAGTCTAATACAAACTTAGAACAGATGTCACAAGACAGTAACCAGAAATAAGAGGACACAGTAACAGTACATTGAATATTAGCAATAATATAAAATTAATAATATATAAATGTAATCGGAGGAAATTAAAATAGTCATATATGATACTGCAGTTATTTGCTTTTGTCCTCTACAAACTGATGCATGACAATTTCTGAGCCAATCAATGTAAAACTATGTATTTTTACTTTCAGAAGGTATCCATTTTGTTAGCCTGTAGCACTGAGACCTTTTTCATTTTCGCAAACAAAATATGACAACATAAACAAGTGCTGAATAAATCTGGAAAAAGAAAAAAAAAATATATATATATATATATGTTCACTAGAATATAAATGACTTCAAAGGGCAGATGGCGCTAAGAAAGGAACTGCATGCCTTAAAGAACAATTTCCAATAGACCTTTCTTCCTATAATATGCAAAGTAAGCAATATTTAGAAGAGTTGAAAAGCATCTACATTTTTAATGATTTACATATATTTGTAACAATTTTTCTTACTAATATAGAAATTCGCAGAAGAAAATGTCCATTCCATGTACTAAATCAGATGAAGCTATATATGTAAGACCATTTCCTTCTGTGTAGTTAGCATAACTTGCTGTCATGGTTACCGTTACCTCCTGAGAGCGAACTATATTATGTCTTTCACTTCTGCTTTGGCCAGTTGTGAATACAATGACACTATAGACACTCATGTAGTTTTAGAGAGGATTTTTTTTTTAAATACATACAGTTCATTGGTGCAAGCATTGTATCAGATGAAATAAATTATTTTTATGATGTACTTTTCAAACATTATTAATCCGTAATACGTGGTCTGCTTACTATTTTTTAACAGTACATTGCAGTCATATTCTTCAGAGCTGACTGAAAGTAATGCAAAACAAATGGCTTTCAGTAGCTATTCAGTCAGTTAAGTGGTATAAAATTGTATGCATTTGCTGTATCAGCTATTATAAAATGCATTAGGCTGCATCTGCAGAATGAGCCTCCAAAATCCTGCCTTATGTAATACACAAAGTAATATTCACAAGGAAATAGACAACAGCACACGGTAAATGATTACCATACCTGCATGTGTTTTATTACACAACAATTGATTTTCAGAAATATATTTAACATTGTCATGCAATCTGCATTTATTCTAAGTGTAGCTCTAATTTATTTATTTATTTTTTATAAATTTGGGTTTTATATTTTGTAACAGAAGAATGCATGCTGGACACTATATCGCAGTATCTACATTTCTGCAAACTGATTTTGAATTAGAATGTGAGGTTCTCCTCTGGAACGACAAATTACATAATAACAAGCATCAAAAATGCCAAAAAAATAACGTTTGTGAAGAAAATAGTGAATTAACTTTAAGCTTCTTTTTTTTTTTTTGTAGTGGCCAAGTCACCCACACCCATGAACTTGTATATATGCCAGCTTCCCAGTCGCACCAACTCAAAGAAGGCAGAAGTCTCACAAGAGAAGATAATCTTTACTAAATAGCGATCAATGTTATGTTCCTTGATGTCTTTTTCTTCAGGCAACTGACATTTGGGGAATTTCACCTCATCTCAGCCACCTGTAGAGGAGCCACAATGTTGAGATGCAGTTAAAAGTAACTTTGAACATGCAGCCATCATTGTCTCCCCACAATGGTTTGCACAATGTCCATCTGGGCATTTAATACTGGAAAGCATACCAGTTGCATAGTGATTTGCAGTATATTCTTTAGTCTAGTGTAGAATTCTGTACAACTTCCCTTCAGAATTACAACTCACAAGTAATACTGAACATTTCCAAAGTGGTGACATAAAAATTGATACTGAAATAATATATTAAAATTAAATATTTATTTTATCCAAATGCTTTTACATGTGAATGAAATGACTGACATTATACTCAGAACAAAGCTCCATAGCACCACAGTCAGCCTTGGTACAGTCACAAAACACAATTAAATATTTCAGTGAAAAAATCCGCTCACCCAAAGCATACATTTTACTTGATCAACAATCACTTCCCAAAGTTTTTTTTCTGACACTATTTTGAAATGTGAAGCTAGCAAAACCCAGATTTTCTTTCTGACCATATTAACTTTGATGTTGCTATACTCTCTGTACAGATTAAATTTTGCACTCTTTGCTGGATTTATGTTTGCGAAAGCTTCAACTGTTCTTACTTTGAAACTGGATAAATCATGTGGGGCAAAATAAACAGTGTGTAGCAATTAATTTTGACCAATGATGCGCAAATGATACTTCTTCAGTTAGTTGTATCACCACAGCGTATGTTCTGACAGACAGTAAACAGAATAACATATAACGGTATCTTGTAAAGTTATATATGGGATATTAACAGCATACAGCATGTAATAACACTGTTGGGGATGAAATAGTATTGTGTGAGAGAACCACATGATGCAAACACTATGATTATAAGTGACTGCATTCCTCCATAACTGTCAGCACTGGAGTGGAACAAACAATGTGCTTTCTTCATTTAGTTTTTCCTTGTATTTTGGCTGCCTTGTTTTGTGTTTTTTTTTATCTGTAGAGCAATATATTATAGCAAAATCTGAGCTGCACATTTACTTTCAGATTACAGTTCTTGCTAGGATGGTCTTTGCCTGGCTGAACAAAACAAAGTGATAAACCTTACTTTTTAGAAATATTTTCACTTGTTTTCTGCAGCAAAAGATAATCCCACAAAACAGCTGTCAAAATTCCCTTGAGAACTGAGTACATCTGAACTGAACTGAATACAAAGCCTAAAATAAAGGAAAAAATGACATTATATATGTTTTGAATATAACACGTAGAAAGTTAATAAAAATGGGAGTTATAGTGTCAAATATTTTCTGAAGCCTGAATTATTGTTTAGCTACTAATGTTCACGCTCCCATAATGGAAATTAATTTTTTTTAGAAATAGGTGGGAAAGCAAAAATGAAAGACATTCTAAAAAAATTATGGACCTTTAAGAGATATTGAGCACAGATACATCTATGTATGATGCCCCAAGTGTTAAACTTCTGTTTCACCTGGAGTCAAAGCAATCACCAATAAATAGCGTTTCAATGAAGAGTTTAAATAATAATACATAAACTGCAACATTGTAGTTTACAGTTTTGTGCAAACAGTTCTATGACAGAAGTATAACCCTACTTTTGCATCTTTGGCGCTTTGGTTAAGTGACTGGTCTAGCCATAAGCCTAAGGATTCAGCTCAATTTTGCATATTTGGCGCTTTGGTTAAGTGACTGGTCTAGCCATAAGCCTAAGGATTCAGCTCAATTAAGTTAAAATCAATCCAAAGCAAAAAAAATTAAATCAAGCATTTTTTATTGGGAGCAAGCTACTTATAACCACATCCCCCCAAATGGGAGAAAGACTTTTATATCCCCAATCTTATCTATGCAAACTCCACAGTCACACAACCACAGTGAAAAGAGGAACTCAAAAGTAAACCACTTCCTACAAAAAAGGAAACTGGCACGTTCAAATTAAGGAATAAGGGAGCTGAACCTTAAACAGATGGACCTCCACTGAGTTGTAACTTAGGAAGGTATAACACAGCCCAATAAACTTTATGAATTCAACCCTGAAATGCAGCTAATTACTACAGCACTCAACCTTCCTCATTACCTAGAGAAAAACAGTTTTGGTACTTACTTTCCTCACTTGCTTAGAGAAAAACAGCTCTTGTACTCACTTTCCTCACTTATCTAGCGGAAAATAGTTTTTTTTTTTTTCAGGCATGTCCAAGGGTCAGTCCCAGTGTTCTCTCCTTTCTACCTGATGAATCTGGGCATCTTGGGGCAATGTAGAAATTGCCTCATGTACACAGACAACCCTCTCCTCCTACCACCCAACACTACAACCTGTGAGAGATGCACTTATCTAGCCAAACTGGAGGTAAAGCTCTCTCCAATCAAGACTGAACTTGACAATCAAGAGGAGATGGTAAATACTTGCACCACACCACACTCATCACATAGTCTCACTAAATCTACACCACCAAAATCCACACATAGAAACACAAAAACATTCACGGAGGCTCTCAATAATAATCTGCTCAAGCAACAGAGACCTCCAAAGCAGAAATGCAAGCAACCTCCACCCCCCAACACAACCTAAATGACACATAGCCCACAGACTCAGTGTGCCACTCAACCACAACCAATAAGGCAAAACAACGTACCCAACACGCTAGTCATAGGTGACTCTATAGTCAGGCACATTAATGTCCCACTCACCAGGCTAAACAAGGAGAAGGTTACTGTCAGCTGCCTGTCGGGTGCCAGGATCCTCCACATAACCCACGCACTCAGGTCACTCCACAAGTACAAATATGACTCTGTCATTGTCCATGTTGATGTGAATGACCTGAGACGTACCTCCCTGGACTACATGAAAAGAGACATGAAAGAGCTCTCCGATCTTGTAGCCCAGGCAGGTATGACCCTAGCCCTGAGTAGCATTCTGCCATCACCCAGAATGATGCCACAGTACAAGGACATAAACACTGACTTCAACAATTGGCTAAGCTTCTGGTGCCATTCAAAAGGGATCCAGTATCTGTCTGCCTGGGATGACATGGTCGACAGACCACGATGCTTTGCCAGAGATAGCATGCACCTGTCCCCCTGCGATTCCGGATACTGGCTAAGGTTCTTGTCACCCCTATAGTGCCTTTTTTAGGCAAGGCTCAAATGACAAATTCAGCACCATAACAGGAACAGGCAAGCAAAATCTGAGGGTGATGCTACTCAATGCTAGAAGTCTAAATCTCAAAATGCACTCACTCGAGGCACTCCTTAAAATGGAGAACATCGATATCTGTGCAGTGATTGAGACCTGGTTCAAGGCTCCAGAGAGCACCCCTGCACTACCAGGCTATAACTCATACCACACTTTTCCGCCATGTAATGCAGCCAAGGTTATCCAAGTGCAACTAACTCTGGGCAAAACTGCAATCCAAATTGTAGCTTGCTACAGATCACCCACCATGCCCCAGGATTCCCACTCCTCTTTTCTTGATGTACTGGAAAATATTAGGGTTCAACCAAACACCCTAATAATGGATAATTTAAACTACCCCACCATTAACTGGGAAAACTACTCATGTACCAACTCCTTAGCTCAACGCTTTCTGGAATTCATAAACTCTAATGCCCTGGATATCAACTTATCCACACCCCCACCAGGGGCAATAATATCTTAGATCTAGTCATTAGCAACATGAGTGTGTTCCACACCTGAAGTCAACTCCTCATTGGTCTGATCTGACCATAAGCTAATTACCCTAGATATCCACATCCTGCCCCCACCCCCCATTAAGGAATCCATGGTAAAAAATGTATCCAAAGCCAACTTCATGCTTCTTAAGACAGAAGTGGTGAACTTCATGACACCCATGCAGATGGACAATACAGTTACAACTACTGAATCCTACACAATTGCACTTTATAAGCACTTACATGAGTGCATGGATCGTGCTATCCCAAACAGAACCAAGATGCTATCCTCCAAAAAAAAGGAAGCCAATCTGGTGGTCCCCTGCCATAAACAAACTGTACAACAGAAGGAAGAAACTGTTGTAAAAGAGAGTAAAATCCCATGAGTGGAGGAGCTCCCTGGTCAGCCTCAATAAGAAGCTGCGATCCCTGATAAAATCCTCCAAAGCTAGTTACGAAAACAAAATTGCCACTGATTCTAAAGACAACCACAAACCTTTCTATAGCTATGTCAAGAATCTCAATGGCAACACTCAGATCTGCTCTGAGTTACAGCACAATGACACTAAATATACAGACCCAACTGATATTGCCAACATCCTGGCAGATAGGTTCAGTGTTAACTTTACCCCCCCCTCACACACTAAAGGGCCCATCTCTATACTGGAAGAATGCAAAATTCCTGTAATCACGGCTGCACAGGTAAAAACCACACTCTCCAAAGCCAAGAACACAGCATCCATGGGACCAGACAACATCCCAAGCTCCGTTCTACATGAACTACAGAACAAACTGGTACTCCACCTAAGTACCATGTTCAATCATAGCCTCACCTCAGGCTTTGTGCCTGCTGAATGGCGCACAGTAATGGTTATCCCACTCCACAAGGGGGGAGCCACCACAGACTCCGGGAACTACCGCCCCATTAGCCTAACGAGACTGGTCTGCAAGGCCATGGAATGTATCATCATGGAACTTATAAACAAACACATTGGCAATCTCCAAACTCTGGACCCCACCTAGTTTGGGTTTGTAAGTCAGATCATGTCTCCTAAGCCTGACAGACTTCACCAAAGCTGTAGACAAGGGTAAGGTGGTTCACACAGCCTATCTAGATCTTGCCGAGGCTTTCGACACCATCCCCCACTCTGGAATTATAGATAAACTCACTAAACTAGGTATAAATCCTTGTCACAAGATGGGTTGCCAACTGGCTCACTGACACTGTGAAAGTAGCAAACTCCAAATCTGACTTCAGACCAGTGACAAGTGGAGTACCACAGGGTTCAGTCCTGGGTCCTCTCCTGTTTTACTCTGTTGCATATCGCCTACTCAGAGGTGATCTCTGCCTAACATACAAAGCTATGTCAAACCCAGATCTGTTGGGCATGCTCCACTTAAAGAAATCCCAATCCCTCCGAGCTACACGCTCTAGGGACCTAAACCTTGTCACCACAATAAACAGAACATGCTGGAGGGATAGAGTCCTGTCCCAGACTTCCCATACTCTGGAATAAACTACCTATCTATATCAAACAAAGCTCCTCATTAGCACTCTTCAAGAAAAATCTTGATGACTGGATGGGAAATAGAGAATTCACCCTGGGGATCACCTCTGTGGCTCTGCTCGACAGTGGCACAGGAAAATAATTTTCTTGGGTGACAAAAAACAGGGTACCTTTTTGCTGGGCTTGTATAGGCCCTAGGGACGATAGCCTAGTACCTACCTATGAACCTATGCTGACGTGGGACAGGTCCAGAAACAATTTGACTTGGGGGGGGGGTAAACATGGAATAAATACTCTTCATACTGAATATCAACAGTCTTCTACCTGAATTTATTTACTGTATTTCCTGTTTCTTAACCAACTATGTAGACGGGTCTAAAGACCCTTTTCAGCTATGACCCAAAAGTAAAGAAACAAAAGCAAATAATATGAATAGTCAAGAATTATGCAATACATAAAGAATACAACATCAAATGTTGTTTAAAGGGTCTTGGAACAAACATTTTTATGCAGGTTGCAGTGTTTTATGTACAGAAAAATGTTGTAGACATGGAGTTAACAATAAAGCCAAAGTTTTTTTCTCTTTTTCCAATATTTACAGTATATACATAACATCCACTTTCAAATTCAGCATTTCTGGAAACAAGCCGGACAACATTTAGGATAACAAGCATGGAAAACTAAGAAATGAGGCGAAAAGAGACTCCAAATCCACAAAAAAAGTTTTAATAAACTAAAAGCCAGTATTGTGAAGCACTTTTCGTCCAGTCAAATGGCCGGACTTCTTCAGACAAATTCAAGTAACAAGCACCATTGATAAATACACAAGCATTTCCCTCCATAGAGAGGTCTAACCAATCAATTCTAACGCATAATTCTCAATTCAGTTAATCAGTACGCCAGTTAAGCTTCATCATTAAGCAAGTTAAACTTTTTCAAAAAGGTATAGCTGATAAAAATATATTTGTCATATATATTGTATATGTTGTTGTTGTCTTTCAGCTTTTCCCGGTTAGGGGTTGCCACAGCGGAACTCCGGTCCGCTAATGATTGGCAGTAGATTTGACAGTGCCGAGTTACCAGCTCGACGCCCAACCTTCAACGAAGGCACGCCCATTCTTGCATGTCTTTCGGAATGCCAAAATTCAAAAACATGTATTGTAAATGAAAAAAACTGTATATATAAAATTACACACCACTCTTTGTCCTCAGGTTAAAAAATAATAACAAAGAAAGGACATTGAGGCAATAGTCAGCCTTTATCTTAAATATTTACTATACATCTCATTTAAGCTAGCCAACAATACAAAGGCAAGACATTCTCAAAACATCCATACTATTAATTATACTGCAACATCCATTACTAGGTTAATTCAAATAACACAAAGTTCATCTAGTAAGGCTTCTCAGTTTCAATATACAGGCTATTGAAATCGCTTCATTCAAGCCTGGTTTTCTACTTGAATCAAACGTAACTGCCATAACACCTCTTGCCTTTCTAACATCAAGGGGAAGGGGCCACCTTTTACATTAAGCTTAACTTGATCAATCATCCTAAATGAAAATACATGGCCAGGGTGACTAGTACAATGTCTTGCCAAGGCATTCTCATTTTTTTTGTGGATTTGGAGCCTCTTTTCACCTCATTTCTTGGTTTGTCGTTTAGTTCTCTGTTCTTGGGTTTAAGCATGGAAAACTGTCATGTAGGAGTCAGCATCCTGTTACAATTCAACATTTCACAGTGACTGTCCTGCTGAAGAAAGTGTGCATTTTGACAGCAAATGGTAAGGTTAACTATTGTACCTAAAGCACTTATACTCAAGTTTCCAAGTACAAGTGTCTGAAAAAGGTTTTTTTGAACTCAGCGAGAGGTCTCAGGCCCCTTAACTCAGGTTGGAATCTGTTTCATAATGCTGGGCCTCGTGAGAAGACATATTCTGCAGTAGCTATTTCAAATAAAGATCTGATTAATGTGATTCATGCTTTCTATTGGCTACATGTTAGTGAGGAAATGCAGTCTTGGATGGGTAGTTTCCATATAAAAGGTATGCAGTAGCCACTGATTATTTTCTGAATAAGAGTATTAAGGAGATAAATAACCTTTAGGTGACTGGAAGCCATTTTAGACATTGTATGAGGTCACAGAGATGACATCAGCTGTCAACAAGGAGGTCAAATCTGTTATTTGTTATTTTCTATTATCTGAAATCTTTGAGAAGTTTGTGCTGAGTAAAAGATAATTGGAGGAATACCATATTCCACTTTAGGGAGAAAAACATCTTTGGCCATCTCAGCTGGAGAGTAAATGAGATTCCATAGCAGAGTTTAAGTTGAGTTAGTACTGGGCTATTTTGTCTATATGATTTGAAAAAGTTAGAGAAGGACCAAAGTTTAGTCTTGGGTATTTGAATTCCGAAATGAGGAGAATGATATTGTGGCTATCAGTGATGTTAATAAGAGGTAGATAAGAGAGTTTTTGAAGGGTTGTAAATAACATAATGGTAGTTTTCTTGCGGTTAATTAGAAATAAACTCAAAAAACCAAGGCCAGCACTGTGTTGTGTTGCCAAAATCCTATTTAATTATATAGAGACCATAATACTACTAGGGGTAAGAACTCCTAGAAATACATAAAAAAACCACAAGCAAACTGGTTTCATCTATCCCAGCCTTCTTCAGTGCAAATACAAAAAATAATGAATTGAGGAAGAGCAAAGATTATTTACAGACATTGGTTAATTCATTGTTAAACAACATTCAATTAATTGTTACAAATGCTCATTCAAGCCAGGGCTAAAAAGCCCACCCAATTTAATTATCCATTTCTTCTCCTTAACATTTAGTATCAAGTGCCAACCCCCTTTAGATGTCCTGTCCCCAATAATCCTGTCAATAAATGTAAAGTAAAAAAGAAGCAGTAAGGTGCCTGAGTGTATGTTTGTATAACGCACTAGCCAATTTGTGATTCCTGACATCGCTCATGTGTTCAGAGATCCTAATTCTAAGTGGCCTGGATGTCTGACCCACATAAAAACCTGAGCAAGAGCAAAAAACAAGATATATAACACAGTCCGAACCACAATTGGCTATTAGGAGTTTTTCAATGGTGGAGGTTGGTACTAGACTGAAGTCAGACAGGTGAGGATATTAGGAGTTTTTCAATGGTGGAGGTAGGTACTAGACTGAAGTCAGGTGAGGATATTAGGAGTTTTTTAATGGTGGAGGTATGAACTAGACTGAAGTCATACAGGCAAAGATATTAGGAGTCTTTTAATGGTGGAGGTAGGTACTAGACTGAAGTCAGATAGTTTAGGATAGTTAGTGGAGGCTGCAGGCACTGGAAAGAGTAGTGGAAGTATTAATGCATGTGAGGGACACAACAGTCTGTATAAAATAGTTATTAAACTGTGTGGGAATTGAATCAGTAGTATTGCTGGATGGATGTATGGTGGGGGTGGTAGTTTTGTCTGGATGTAAAAGTTTGTTTATGGATATCCAGAAGAGTTCTGGGTTGTTTTAATGTTTATTTTGGAGGATGTTATAATAGGTTTGCCTGTCATGTTTTAGTACGTATTTAGTTGCCTCAAAAGTTTAAATGTACTTTATGTTCTATTTTTGAGACACTCTTTTCAGGCTTTGTCATGCTGTAGCATTAATTTCTTAGTTTCCTTTGTTAGCCATGGTGTGGGATTGGATTTGACACTTTTAGTATGTACTGTGCCAAAGTGAGAGACTTTTTTAAGCATTAGAATTATATAAAGCAAGCGAGAAGTCTGAACACTTCCCATTTGCCAAGTTATAACTGTTGTGTTGCTAGGGTTCTTAATTTCTTGTGGTTCTATAACTGCATGTAGTAAATTAATGCTGAATAGTTTTTGCAAATAATCCTGTTGCTTCCCCATAATTGAACTGATATTGATATAAGTCACTAAAGTGTTGTGCATACTTCCTTATGTACTCAGTGAAGATGTAGCTTAAGGTACATACCT
Organism: Protopterus annectens; assembly: GCF_019279795.1. Lineage (NCBI taxonomy): Eukaryota > Metazoa > Chordata > Ceratodontiformes > Protopteridae > Protopterus > Protopterus annectens. The sequence goes on along the minus strand of NC_056748.1, from coordinate 843,435,870 downwards.
AGTGACATCACAATTAACTTGGAGCTTTGTATGTGCTTAAATATGATTAATGAGGCTATACATTATAGAATATAGTATCCAGCTATCCAGCTTTGCTGATTGTTTCTTCTCCAGCTGCTTCACTACCTGTCTCAACCCACTCCATTCGCCCTGCGGGCTTAATCTGCTCCCCTTCCCTACCCCCAATTCCCACACACCCCCAGGGGTCCTACTCTTATACTACTTAACCACACCCTTTCCCCTTCCATCACTCTCAGGGAACCTTACCATTGGCTCTCACACTCCTATTCATCCTTCTCTAACCACTCCCTATCTCTCCAACCACACCCTCCAATTCTCCCTATCCACATCTACTTTACTCCCATACCTAAAACAAGGCACCAAACTACTAATCCATCCAAATGTATAAAATAACCGCCCCAACACACTTACACTTACAGCTGTTACTTCTACTACTTATTCTACCACCTTTAATTTTAGCCTGCATACTTACCTCCTATGAACACTCATTGTATCCACACCTTCATTACCCCAATAAGCTAGCTACCTCTTCTTCCTTACCAATACTCTCTAACCATGTAAATATAACATCTACACCCAGCTATCTCCTGGCAAAATTTCATAGAATACTCCACTTTAGATATAACACTCTAAATCCCAGAAAATCTCCACATCTATACAGCAGATTCCCAAATCCAACCTTTCTAATAAAACTCCTCTCATTAAAAGATGGAGACATTCACCCAAATCCAGGCCCAACAACAGTTCCATAATCCCAATCAATCCAACATTCATTCCCTTACTCAACCAACAAACTCACTCTTTATAGCTCACCTCAAAATACGTAGCATTAATAATAAAGTCTCACAACTCCATGCTCTCTTGGAAGTCTACTCCTCTGACATTTTTTGTTTAACAGAAACCTGGAAGCCTGTAACTAAAGACAATGAAATCATCCAACCCGGATATAATATATTTAGACTTGACTGTGCAGCCAAGAAGGGTGGGGGAATAGCTATTCTATTTAAATCAGAGTTACAGATTACCACATATGACTTTAAACCACCTGAAGATTCTACTGCAGAAACCAATGTTTCCATTCCAACCACTTTCAGTAATATTAGGTCCAAGAAAAACTTTAACCCTAATCTCTTTCAAAGCGAACTAAGAGCATGCAACTGGTCTCCCTTAAAATACCTCCCATTGGAGGAAACTGTTAAATACTTCAGTTCCAAATTCCTAGCCATTCTAGATGACCATGCACCAACCCGCTCTATTAGAATTAGAAAGAAATCTGCCCCATGGCTTTTAAAAGAAACCAAACAAAAAATCCACCTCAGAAATAAATACTGGGCCAAATGGCGAATGACTAAAAACCCTGTAGACCGTCAAAACTTCAGACAGCTGAGAAATTACATTAAGAAAGCTATACTGTCTGATAAAAGAAATTACTACCAACAGTTCCAGCAAACTAAACATAATAACCCACAAAAATTCTGGGCAAGTATTGACCAACTACTACACCCAGGTCAATCCATTACACCTAACCCACAAGGCACAGACCAGGAGAATCCCAAGCATACTGCCAATGCCTTCAATACCTTTTTCAGTGAGGCCATTCAAACACTTGCCAGTCAGCTATAACCTAATAACGTAACTATACCTACCTCTAACACAACCCCACCCCCTCCATTTCTCTTCCAAACAGTCCCTACAACATATATTCTTACCCTTATCCAAACACTGAAACCAAACTCTCCTTCCGCAGACCAAATAGCTGCTGAATATCTACGGAAATCAGCCAAATCCATCGCCCGTCCCATTTCCATTCTGATTAATAGAACCATCAGTGAAGGACACATCCCTAGCATCTGGAAAGTCTCCCATATTATCCCCCTTCATAAAGGCGAAAACTCCACTGAATTCTCCAACTACCGTCCCATAGCCCTACTTTCACCTTTGGCAAAACTTATGGAAAAATGCATCCATAGGCAATTGCTAGACCACCTAATCCAAAATAACTTACTTTCCAGCTGTCAACATGGTTTCAGACCTTCCCACAGCACTACTACTGCCCTCCTTTCCTTTACTGACTGTATTAACAAAAAACATAACTCCAATATGCTTTCCTCTGCACTATTTATTGATCTGTCCAAGGCATTTGATATGGTTAATCACCAAATACTTATAAATATCCTCAAATCCCTGTCACTAGATGCACTCACTATAAAATGGTTCCAGTCCTATTTAGATAACAGACAACAGGCGGTGCTTTGGCACGACATTCTATCTACCCACCTGCCTGTTAACCTTGGCATCCCTCAAGGGTCCATATTAGGACCCCTTCTTTTCTCCATATTTATCAATGACCTTCATCTAGCAATCCCCCAAGCTACATGCATACAATGCGCAGACAATTCCACACTTATATGCACAGCCATATCCGCTTCCAAACTTCACTCCCTTACCCAAAAGTTATTTAATAGAGTAGAACAATGGTTTACACAACATTGCCTCCTCTTGAACACCAATAAAACCTAAACTCCTCCTTTTTAATCCTACCTGTAAGTCCTCCCCAATAGATTTCTCAGTTACATCCACTAATGGTACTCTTATATCACCAGACGCAACTACCAAACTACTTGGTATCACCATAGACAACAATCTTAACTTTGACATCCATATCAACAATACTATTAAAAACCGTTAACAAAAAACTCAGCTCTCTCTACAGAATCAAACCCTTCCTTTCACCAACAGCCAGAACAAATATTGCTCACACTCATCTAATCTCTACACTCCTCTATGCCTCACCCATATATACTAATCTATCTAAAAATAACCTCAACAAACTGGAAATCTCCTACAATAACATTGCCAGACTTGCTACAGGCAACCCATTTAGAACCCACCATTGCTATAATCTTAAGCAGCTAGGATGGCTTGAACTTCAGAATCTGCTTAAATTCCACTAACTAACCACTGCCCATAAGACTCTTTACCAACCTTCCAGTACTCCTATACTATCTACCCTCATCATCCCCTATAATAATCTGAAATCATTGCGCTCATCACATAAACTTCTTGTAAATACCTCTAAATCTAATAACAGGGCTGGGGATTCTTTTTTCAATAATACTGTTGGAAAATCCTGGAACCTTCTCCCCAGTGAACTTTCCTCAGTTTCCTTTACATCACTTTTCAAAAACAGACTGAAACCTTTCCTGAGAACACACTGGTTATGCCCCTGTACTAAACCTGACGAATCAACTTTCTCTTCAAACTAGGCACTGCCTACCCTTTACTTCTCAATAACAAGTTCTACTTTCCTTATTAACCACAATACCATTTCCTATACCTAACATTTTTTCATCCTCTGTGCTTACTTACAGTGGCAACACTTTATTAATATAATTATACAATAACCTGCCTTTTTTGTTATATTCTGTATTCTACCTGTAATTTGCATTTTGCACTGTGAAGTATTCTGCCCCCTTTGTAATTTGCATTGTACCTGCTTTTTGCACTGTGAAGTATTCTGCCATCTTTGATAATTTCTGTGTTAACCTGTAATGTTCATTGTAAATATAAATCTTTTTATTTCTTTTTTTTTATCCTCAGAGCTTATCTCACAGACTATAGTATGCATTCTACCTACATTTTGTATTGTACCTGCATTTTGCAATGTGAGGTATTCAGACCTCTTTGATAATTCTGCGTTAACCTGTAATGTTATTGTAAATATAAATGTTTTTGTTATTTTTTTGTTTTGCACGGAGCGTATCTCCCCAGGCCTCTACTGAAAATGGGCATGTATCCAGTTAGACTAGCCCGATCAACAAATGTAAAATAAAATAAATAAAATAAGTATTATGATCAGGTCTTTGATCATTGCTGCTTTGTGTATTCAAGCAGAGCTTGAGAGGTGAATTGTGGCATCCATATTGAAAACACAATGTTAGGGGGTGTGATTGGGGACCTGATCATAATTCTTTCTAGTACATGGAGTTTTATCTGCTCCATGTACTAATAGTTATAGAAGAAAGAAAAGTAATTTTGCCAGCTTTCAAAGCCATAAAGCATGTAGCAAATGCTGTCAGAAAGACAATGTTTTGTTATGTCTCAAAGAAACTCAGAGATGGATTACTGGCACAGACAACAGAGAGAAAGAAAGCTCGTTTTAGTTCTGGCAATGTCATTTGCTGGCCAGTACTGGCAGATTTTACTGTCTATTATGATACCCGATTTTAACAGCTGAAACAGGGGTGCTTAACTATCGTTAAGATCGAGTCTCACACTACAGAAGTGTATAACTGGTTTGTCTTTTTGTGATATTAGAGCATAATCAGTATGCACCACTCACTGTATAATTCAGCTTGCACCATGGCAGGTAAGCAAACTGAGAAATGATATGCAATCAGTGGCAGTTACATTACATAGACAGCATCTTGTTATGCCTAGATGTAGATTTGGCATTTGTTTGGATGACATTACAGTACTCGAGTCTATATCATGATATCGAAAAGACCTGAGATCGAATGGCATGTACATCAAACATACCATTTACTGAAGTCGCTCCCCCCACACCCACTGCTAATTATATATACCAACTCTGAGATCTCACTACAGTGAGGAAAGGGCAAATTTTCTGATCTTCACTGTACCGCAATATCACAATAAACACCTCGATGAATGGCATTTCTGATGTAAATGCCATTCAATCACCTGTCTTTTTGATTTGGTGATATAGACCCCAGTAATCTGCATGTTTTCACTGATATGACCCAGTGTATTTTAAAACCATGTTAATAAGGTGTTATGTTTAATTCAGATGCTATATTCCTAGCTTGTGTTATTTTCCAGGCTAAGTAGTGATTGCCATGTACTGCTTTGCTGGCTTTCCTGTCCACCAGTTGCAAATTTAGATTGTCTGTAGGTTTCAACCTCTTACACCAGACTTCTTTTGTATCTTATGCCCTGTTCTACTTTAGATAACATGCATATTACAAATGTGAATGTGCCCCCAAACAATGTAGTTTCATTTTCTGTTAAGAACTATTTTAATACAGCAGCACTGTAGAATGTAAGAGGTTTAAAAACAAGTGAGATTAAGTTAAAGTGAAAGAAATTTAACTAGGTATACACATTGCTTTCTTCTCAAGAAAAAAAAGCAAACAAAAAAGGAAACAACTGCTCTCACACTTGAAAGGATGGGACTTCTATTCAGCCTCACTTTCAGAAAAAGGGGTTGGAGGCTTTTGAGCTCCTGTCTAACTTAAATTAAAGATTAGAATATTTCTTGTCAATAGGAAAGATGTATTTTAGTCAAAACTAATATTATCTTACAATCTTTTTCTGGATGAAACTCTGAAAATCCCGTTTTTTAATTGCATTAGGAATTCTTTCAGTTAGTTGGGAGTCAGGCAGCTCCCTTTCATGAATGGAGTAGTTTAATACCGTCTTCAAATTTAAACTAAATAAAATTACAACATATATGGTTAGAATAGATAATCAATATTGTAAACTGTGGGAGTGGCAGGAAAAGTTTTATTTGCTTGGCCCATGGAGAGTGCTAGGTTCATAGAGGAAATGATTCACTTTTTTGTATGTCAGACAAGGGTAGCAAGCCAGCTTTGCTATTTTTTAATTAGCTCTTTACTTCTAGACATGAGGGATAATTAAGCCTACAGTCCCCAGTACACTTTTTTCATGGTAAGGTTGTTTTTACCAGTACACACCCTTCAAATACATGCGATAATGAGATGGTAGTTAGATCCCTAAGTGTCAAAATGTAGAACAAGGATCATATCAGTGTCAGAATCATCTGGCTTTGGGGTAAGCAGAATGGTGGATAATAAGGGCAAATGGGAACATTTCAAATTCAGGTTCAAGTCAATGGTGCAGTATAAGGTGGAGATAACAGCAGAATTAATGAGTTGGAGGGCAAGATGAACAAGCTAAAAGACAGACATGTAGAAAAGTCTTGTCAGTCTAAGGTGATCCTCAGTCAGATCAGGTCAGTAAGGCTGCTAGAGTATAGGGCAATACAATATGCTCAGGCACAGCAAGATCAGGGCATTTACAGCTATTGGGGGGGGGGGCAGCATTTTAAATCCCCTAAGTTGTTAAAATACAAGTTAAAAAAATTCAGTGAAGGATGCAGGGTCATTGAACACTTGTGTAGGAATTAATGCTACTACTATGCTTGATTTTCAGAAGGATTTGGATAAGGGTATTAGTACCCCATTAGGGTGTGACCAATGCACTTTTTTCTTGAGCATAGTAAGGCCTGGATTGCCCTCTCTACACAAAGAACTCCCATAAAAATCTGGGGTAGATTTACCATGCTACTGGCTATGAGTGGACCTTTATAACATATGTAAGAAAAGAGCAGGCATGATATCCACTAAATTTACATAATGAATGCTACCAGGTAGGTCCTTACCTTACTCAGAGAGGCTAGCTTAAGTTCTGAATATCTCCATCAACAAAGATCCTTCTTTCCCTTCCAGTTAATGACAAATATCACTTCTATTTCAAGGTTTGGAGACTACAGACCTGTCTACAGAAATTGGTAGGACAGTTAGAATATGGATTTATGAAAAACATTACTCTCTTTTTTAACATTTGCTGCAACTATTTCAAACTGCTTGCTATTATGAAAGAAATATGTTTTACTTTACTCAGCCACATATACAGAAGCTCCTGCACCCCTTTTATTAGGTTCATAGGCAAGTACTATGTTAGTTGCCCTTGCAGAACGTTTTCAGCCTAGTCAACTTCCCTTCAAAGGGAAGAATAAAAACCTGTACATTGTGTCTTTGAGGTAAACACGTTAACCAGTATGCCACCCACCACCCTCCTAAAGTTATGTATCCTTAGCAGCCAGATAGACGCAGTAGTCTATAATTTTCTGAAAGCAGGTTTCAGTAACAAGATCATCATCATAACTTTCAGACTTTGCTATACCTTCCAAAGAAGCACATCTGTTATTCAGGCTTCTTGCAGTTAATGCCCCACCACCACCAGAAACATGACCATCTCTTACACTTTTGTTGGTAACTCTAAAAAGCAGCACTATACAGATAATTTTCTAATTTCTTTAACATTAACATATTACCAGGATGACTTAAGAGGATATTATCATACCAAATTAAAGAAAGTTAGCAACCAACTCTTCTCATATGATAACGCATTTAATTGATACAGCATGACTCACTCTCCTAATTCTGTTTGTTAACTCCCTTTTAACCAATGTAAGTGTGTGGTTACATTTTAACACTGGCATAGCATCACACAAGGTCAGTTCATATTGCTTCTTCTGACTCAGTTCAATGATATCCTTAGCACTAGTAAATATTTGTGGAATTAGCTTTTCCCATCATTATTTAACCCCACTACCACTATAACAGAATCATATATCCTTCCTTTAATATACATTTCTAGTCAAACACTTTTCACCCAGGTAAACAGGCCACAGTAATAGAATCGTTAGTTTTTGGTGAAACATTTTTTATCCCAATAATCATGTACAGATCAATACCAAGAATCAGAGTTCTGTCGCTAATCTGTAATCCATCTCTCCAGCTAGGACTAGATCGTTTCCTTTTCTCCAATACCTTCATCACTAAGGTAAGTCATACCTGTCCCATCTATTAACTAACTTCTTCTCTTCTTTCTTACTATTTCAAAGTCACCCACTTCAATTGTTTTTGTATCATCAATATTTATTCCCCTAAAATTCAGAAATGTACTCTTTCTTTCACTAGTTTGGACAGCATAAGACCGACTGTTTAAATATACCCCTTTGTTTATAATACTTTCCTTAACTATCAACTCATTTTCAGACATGGTTCAAGAGCCCACTGTATAACCAAATAAGTTCATCCAACAATTCCTATTAAATACTATGTGTCTAGCACTTGCAATTGTGCTGTTCTTCTTAAATGTGCTAGTAAGCAAATGGAAAGCTCTGCAATTGTAAAAATGTTGCCACTAACATGGTTTTTCTTCCTAAACGTCTTTGACATAATTCTGCAGTTAATTAGACTAACTGATACAGATGTTACAATTAGAGGTTTGGGCCATTTGTGAAGAAGGCAACTTGCAAGAGTTTCTAGGAAGAAGCTTATGGTGACTTTTGCTAAATGGGGAGGAGTCTAGGTTCCCCTAATTTTCAGAGAGATACCAAGGCTATGGATTTGTTTGATGTTAAGTTAAGATGTACTCCCCAATCTATCTGGGCATGACTTGAGCCAGAATAGTACACTGTATTACTGCTTATGACTTACATCATTGCCTGGCCATTAAAACTATGAACTGGTTTGAGTTCTCTCATTACCTACATTACTCTCAACTTACTCTCACACACAAACTACTAAATAATCCAAACTTCTGCCCATCCCTTCAAACAATAATACAAGCACACACCCCTATTCGGCATCTTAGATCATCTAACAAACAACTCTTAACCATAACTAAACCCAACAAAAGTGCTGGACAATGTCTCTATTCCCATGCCATTGCCAAACTTTGGAATGCACTCCCTCTCTCTCTTACTCAACTAGACTCTTTAAAAACATTTAAATTTGCACTAAAAGAGCACTATCTCACTAACCCTGTCTGTTCTTGTAGTCATATGATTAAACCACCTTAAATGTTTTGGCCACTATACACTACAAATACTTTTACTAATGTAATACAGTTGCAATTTACACTATCTGTCTTTGTATCCAGTCTCTCTTGCTTTCTTAATTTCTGTGGCTGAATAAACAAAATTGATTAAGCAGTATTCTTACTTATGAGAATAATAAAACAGAATTATTAAAAATTTAATACACTGGGTTTATTTTCTTGTATTGTATACCTCTATAATATGTATTTGCCTTGTATATGTACTTCAATTTGTATTATGTGAAAACTTTCTTGACCTTCAAAGTTAAGCTGATGTTATGTAAACATTTCTGTGATTGTATGGAGCTTTTCCCCCTGGGCATCCACTGAAAATGGGCCTTTGAGCTCAGTGGAATTTCCCAGTCAACAAATGTCAATAAATAAATAATAAATACTTATGTAGTGAGATTTGACAAAGAAATATTGGGATCCAGGAGTGCATGAGAATAAGCTTTTTAAATGTCTCACCCTGCTTGGACTACTTAAAGCAGGTGCTAACATTTTGGACAGGAATTGTGACAGACTATGTAGGACTAAGAGGTCTACTATCTTATAACAAAGATGAATAGTCAGTGGATTTGTTTTTAGGGTGGAGTGGAACGAACGAGCCCACCTGTAGCTTAGACCAGTAAGTAGGAAAATCAACAAGATCAAACAAAAATTGACTGCATGAGCAAGAAGTCTCACAATCAAAACCAAATTGCTGTTCTTTGGTCCCCAATAGCCATCTTTCTCACCCCCCAGATATCCAATATAGCTCTTCATCTCTTAAATATAAATATTCAAAAGAATAACAGTGCAATCTTTATTATTACAATTGAAAAGCTGAAGTGTTGTCACAAAAGAAAAATGTTTAAATATTCCTTCTAGCTTAGAACAAAATTTCTAGGCCCTTTCTATACTACCAAACAGCATGATACTTTTCTAGAACAGAGCCCTGAGATTGAGGTTGAACTTTGACCTCTTGTAGTCTCTTTGTGGAACCTAAAGCCAGTTTCTTCCCATCTCTCAGGATTTTCTCTGGGTAATCTTGTTTGATACTGCTTAAAAATATTTGACTGGGTACCCAAAACTGTTCACACGAGTGCACAACATGTGCACCAGTGCACGTGCGCACACACGCGCGCACACACACACACACACACACACACACACACACACACACACACACACATGCTTTGTGGCTTCTGACCCGATTTATATCCAAGAAGTCTTTACAAGGCTTTACTTTATTTACCTAGATAAACAAGTAATTTCTATCCAGTGATGGGCATTAAGCAAAACAATTTATTAGAAAACTACCCACATGTATTAACACGTTAATAACTTTAAAAACAAATTATACATGAAAAGATGAATATTCATTAATAAAGGATTTCATTATTAATGATTCAAGCACCGCAAAATTGTCAAGAACTGGCAAGATGTTGTCACATAATTTGTATTACAAATGACATGCTGGAACAATTAGTTCATTTCTGTGGTCATATGGAATGACACTGTAGGTTACCATCTAATTATTTTCTACAAAGCAATGTGTCTTTCTGTTAACTTATTTACTAATAAGGCATTCTGGACAATGCTTCTAAAAATTAGTTCTTTTCTGGGTAGCATTCAAGTATTTTATTTATAAAGATAAGGAGAAAAAGTTATAGCTGTTTAAAAAACGTGATAAAATATTGTAGGTTTCCTTTGCAACTAAAATAGAAAGGAAAATTCACAAAAATATTAGACAAGCTAAAAAAATTGTTATACAGAAAAAATATTTGCATTAGTGGAAACACACAAATGTCTAATTTCACAAATTATGAAGCAAAAGATGAATAACGAAAACAACACTTTTTAAATGAAGACTACAAACAATTTGTGTTAAGTTTAATGTTCCATTAGAACATATTCTCAGCACTTGTTCCATTTTTTTATAAATAATAGCCCTCTTCAAAGACAAATGATTTTACCAGCATGATGGATTTGCACCCTTAGGAAAAAAAATACAAACTATTTTGCATGCTATCCACAGATTCAGTAGTGCAAATTATTTTGCGTTAATAAATAAATGTGTCATCAATTTCAGTTCATACAGAATCTTCTTCTTTCGGCTTTTTCCCAGTTAGGGGTCGCCACAGCAGATCACCTGTCTGCTCATGATTGGCAGTGTAGTTTTACGGTGCCGAGGTCCCAGCCCGGAGCCCAACCTTCCACAGAAGGCACACACACACAATCACACCTAGGGCCAATTTGGAGTGTCCAATCCACCTACATCATGTCTTTGGGATGTGGGAGGAAACCGGAGCACCCGGAGGAAACCCACGCGACCACAGGGAGGACATGCAGACTGCGCACAGAAGGCACCCCAGCCGAGAATCAAACCAGAGAACCTCTTGCTGTGAGGCGTTCAGTTGATACAGAATATAAAGTAAATATTACCTTTCTGATAACTCATAAGCAAAACAAATCCATTTAATAATGTTACAGATATTAGCCAGCTGCAGCAGCAAAAATAGGAAAAATGCATGTTGTCTTAAACTGCTACAACCAAATCCTTACCTCATTCATACAGCTTCTTGCCAAATTAAAACTAGAAGGCCTTAAAACATGTGGCACTAACATTAATAGGGGAAAGAAGTTAATTTCTTGAAATATTTCCTAGGTTTCTCTCTATTCTATGCATCATCCTCAGGTACATTGAAGTATGAATAACAAATACACTATTTATGTAATCTTATAATCTTCATTTTAGTCTTGAAAAATGAGAAAAATGAGAAAAGGGAAGCTGCATTTAATATGGTGGGGGAAGGGAGGGGTAGCTGCTTGCTTGTTTGCAAATATCCAGATGTATTAAAGGACTTGCAGTGTTTTTGAGAATAAAGTGATGCAGCTTAAACTGACACTTCACGTCAAAAGCATCTGGTATTCATAGGGATGATGGTCTTAAGTATCAGTAAAAACATAGACCACATAACACTGTGGTGTGGAATCCAGAAAAATCCATAAGGTTTTAGAAAATCATTGGCATGTACTTCGTAATGATTCCTTTTTCATGAATGCTTTGAATGTTATACCTGATATTGTTTACAGAAGGGTTGAAAGCTTTTGGGGCTTTAAGAAATTTCCACCTATATCAAACCCACAAAGGTTCTTGACAATTTTCCACTTCATATCAGTGATTTGAAATGCAAGCATGAGAGAAATCCTATCACCACATATACATCCCACAGTGGTCTTTACATATGTTGAGATTGACAGAATCTGGGGCAATCATCTTACTAATACTGCTAAACAATTTAGTTGAAAAAAAGAGAGCATTTCACTTGAGGGCACTCCTCACCCCCACCCCCAGTTTATATGACCATCTTTAAATATCATTTGAGGTTAAATTGCTCACATTCGAGAGTTTCTTTTTTTCTCCTTTGAGCTTTAACGTATTGTTTGGATCATTTCTTTTTTTTACTAGCTGGGATTTGATTTATAATGAGAATTGATTTGTGTGCAATGTATTTGCTTTTATAAACCTGAATGTTGCTTTAAAAAGCTTGGTCTTTGATGAAACCTTTAACACTGATCAGGTGAGTTGATGTTTCTGTGTTTTATAATTTGGTTTGGAAAGTTGTTCATTACACATTGAAAAATCTGTTTATTTTGATGAAACTGTGGTTTGTGGTATCAGTCTGCCTCAATAAAGCCACAAGAAACTTTTTTTGGGTGCTGGAGTTATTTGTTTTGGTGTTTATTTTTTCTGTTGTGAACTTTCTGCTTTCCATGTATCCTTAAGTGTTTTTTGTGTGTGTGTGTGTGTGTGTGTGTGTGTGTGTGTGTGTGTGTGTGTGTGTGTGTGTGTGTGTGTGTGTGTGTGTGTGTGTGTGTGTGTATATACATACACACACACATATATATATATACATACATATATATACATATACATACACACACACATATATATATATATATATATATATATATATATATATATATATGTGTATTTTGTTATAGTTTTGTGCAGTTTTTACCTTCACAGAAAGTGTCACAACTTTAGCATTTTGCAACATATGCAATGCATGTAGTGTGGCATGTGAAATGCTCCTTAAAATGAAGTATGTAATTAACTTGCTGTCCTAGTATAAAAAAGGGCTACAGTAAAAAAGAACTCCATTTAAAATGATCCACCCGACTGCAGTCATTAGCCAGATCTGTTTCTTATAATAGTTATATAGATAGAAGGGTAAAAAAAATGGTAAATCCTAAGAAATCAGCACAAACAAGGTGAAGCCAATGACATCTTAAACCAGCTGTATGTTGCTTCAGACTGCAGAGTAACATCTGAATATAATGGGTGATGAAACAGCAGTTTATGCCAGTGAAACACTGAGTGAACAATATACAAATTGTCTTTGGTAAGAGTGTTACAAAACAAAATCCACAGGACAGAAGTATATATAAAAAAAACAATGGATTGTAGCAATCAACAAATAAAAATCTAGGAACAAACTACTTAAGCAAGAAGCACCAGCCACCAAATTTGAAGAAAAAAAAATGAGATCATCACTGACAAGACACTCAAAAGATTTCATTGTGCAGTTTGGTAGAAAGGAGGAGACGAAATGCAAAACTCCAACTATCGGTGAAGAAGAATTTTAGGGAAAAAAAATTCCTGCAACAGTCCCCAAACAGCAGAATCAGTATTGACAATCTCCCTCTGGCAAATAAGTGGAAAAAAGGGCTTAAGACCCAGAAAAAGAATAAAGCATTAACCACCGCAAGAAGCTGGTGGAAGACACCAGATAAAAATATCTAAATAAAAGTTAGACTTGTATGGTAACAGCCACAATAATAGATACATAAAGGATTGTAACCACAGATTAGTGTCACAAGTATTAAATTAAAACTAAATAAATAAAAAAATTCTTACAATGGTATATAAAGTCTTGTGTGATAGTTCAAGATGGATTTAAAAGGAAATACTCAGCCCATGGCTGCCAACCTCTGCCATACTGGAACTATATATGGCTCTCGGGGGTTCTTGTTGATATACTGACTGAGATCTTCAGAACAGGAAGGCCCATAAAGATGTGACATGATTCAGGCTGCAGTTTCTCAGAGTATTCAATCTATGCTTTGGTACTGCAGAATTGAGTAAGTATTTGCAAACACTATAGGTATCAAAAGTGCATTTTAAGCCATTAAAAATGTTTTATTGATAATACAACTCGGCACCATAAAAATCGACTGCCGATCATTAGCAGACCGGAGTTCCGCTGTGGCTACCCCTAACCAGGAAAAGCCAAAAAGACAAACAAACAAACAGCAAGTTACAAGAAATGCTATATTTCTTGCAATCTCCCTTTATTTGTCACAGTCACAAGATCTCTCACGTATGATAACAACTGCTCTCTTCTTTACCTATTAAGGATACTGGCTGAGGTAGTTTTGGTTTTGGACATTCTGCATGTAGTGATGCAGTGCATGAAAGTCTTACAGTAAAGTCTAGGATTCACACAACATACTACATGTCTCTGTGATATTACTGTTTCCAGTGTAGTACACTCCCTTTATGGCTACCATGACTGGCCACTGGATCATGCCAATATCACGATGCAAAGACTGCAGATGAGATTGTGGATTTTTTTGCCAATGTACTGGATGCACAGTGATTATGCAAATATGGAAGAAAACACTAATAAAGCCATGTAGTTAATTTGTTTAACTTTTTTGTCACTGAGTAGGTAATGTTACTCAGTCACAAATGCTCTGCTCACCACCATCCGTTACAGCTAAACGAAATGACTAGTCAGAATTGCCACTGAATATAAGTATTCTGCTGCTTTTTAAAGGTCCAGTGGTCACTGTGTCAACTATAAAATTATTGCTATATGTTTACAACACTTAAAAGGTTACTTCCTTGTAAATAAGAAATACCAGGAAATTGTACCCTCATGCTTTGTCTGGCAGTTAGTACAGAGGACTGACTATCTGAACTGTTAACATGCTGCTTCCTGTAGTCAATGGTGCAAGGATTGATTCCTTCCACTTCCATTTGCCTAATGCACTACTCTGAGGAAGTCACTTAACCAGACAGTGGTCCTGGGTTACCCCTAAATAAAGCAACAGTGTCCAGTGGGCTTACTGATTTGTAAATGACTTTAATGGTAATAATTATGATAGCAATAACAACAACAATAAAAGGAAGTTATGTCTTACCATAATGTTCAATCTGTGTTGTCAGTATTCACTAATATTTGACTGTGGGCTCAGTTCTGAGCCTCAGAACTGACTCGGCCATTTACTTCACCTCACGCCTTCCAAACTCTTGAGCTAGACTCTACTCATAATGTTCCTCTATAAATTACCTTAGATCGAGTTTGCCTAAAATAGTGGTAGACATATAGCAAATAACAAGAAAAGATCAGATCTGTCTCCTTGTTATGAAGCCAATCTAGGGAGTATTTCATCCACTAAGAGTCTCAGGCCAGGGAAAGGAGGAGGGGGGGATGTCAAGGATTAGTAAAGATCGACAACACAGATGGAACATTACGGTAAGACATAACTTCTTTATCTGATGTTGTCAATCTTCACATAATCCTCAACCATGGGACACAGTCCTTAGGTACCTGAATCTTGGGAGGTCTTACAGAAGGATATTCCTAAGCACCATTGAACCAAAACATTCACGTCCCCTAGAGACCTGATCGAATTTGTAATGAGTGATAAAGGAATGAGGAGAAGACCATGTGACTGCTGCACAAATGCCATCCAATGAATATCTAGCATGAAATACTACAGAAGCTGCCACAGCTCTAGCTGAGTGGGCTTTCACCAGGCATAGAAGGGGAAGCCCCTTTGAATGACAGATAAACGTGATGCGATCTTTGAGCCATTTAGCTAAGGTAACCTTGGTAAATGGTTTACCTAAGGAAAGTGACGCAAAGGCAATAAATAATTGGTCAGATTTCCTGAAATCCTTTGTTCCGTGAAGATAAAAATATAATTGTCTATGAACATCTAATAAATGTAGACAATACTCTCCTTTATTGTTGAAATTAGGGAAAAAAATGGTAGTTGCAATGTTTGATTGATATTGGATTCTGAAACTACCTTTGGCAAGAAGGAAGGATTAGTCCTGAGGGAGACCCTGTCTTTGTGAAATATTATGTAGGGAGGTTTTGCAGGACAAGGCTTGAATTTCAGATACTTTTCTTGCAGAAGTGATAGCTAGTAAAAATAAAGTTTTCCAAGTCAGATACTTTAAGTCACATGTAGCTGATGGTTCAAAAGGAGAAAGAGTAAGAGAGTGTAGGACTGGGGTTAAATCCCATGGAGCAATGAGCTGTTTAAAAGGAGGTCTTAACATTAGGATTCCCTTTAAAAAGGCTTTACAAAGTTTATGTGACATAAATGAAGAACCATCGAAACCAGTATGGAAATTAGATATTGCAGCTAGATGGACTTTAATTGTAGAAGCTGACGAGCCACTTTGATAAAGATTAGCTAAAAAATCCAATACGTTATGCACAGGGACTGCATAAGAGTCTAGAGCATTACTGAGAGCCCATCCAGTAAATTATTCCTATTTACTCTGGTACAGTTTCCTAGTACAGGGTTTGTGATAGGCCACAATGATTTGACAGACAGGAGAGGAAAGGGAAGAATGCCAATCATGGGGAATTGAAGAAGCCATGCAGTGAGCTTGAGATTTTGGAGATTTGGATGAGTCATTCCTTCTGGATGAGATAACAAATCTGGAGCTTGGTCTGGAATCCAAGGTTTCTGAAGATGATGAGGCCAAATGAAAGGGAGCCAAAGCTGCCGAGGCCAGAATGGGGCAATGAGGATTATTGTGTTCTTCGACCTCTTGGCTTTCTTTAGAAATTGAGATATCAGGGGAGTTGGGAGAAAGGTGTACAGAAGTCCTTAGGGCCATCTATGGAGAAGAGCATCCCTTGGTGACATCCCTGGAAGGAGGATCAGGGCAAAGTAACGGCTGCCCTTGTTTTAAAGAGGGACCACAAAGAGATCACAGCAAGGTTGGCCCCAGAGACGGAAGATCTTTCCCATCACCACAGGATTGAGAGACTGCTCTTGAGGCATCAAAATAATTCTGCTTAGCTTGACTGCTGTCATGGTGGAGCTCCCCAAAATATGCATTGCCACAAGAAAGCAGTTTGAAGAAATTGCCCATTGCCAAATTCTGAGGGCTTCAAGACAAAATGGGTAAGATTTGGTTCCTCTTTGTTGATACCAGAATACTGACATGTTGTCTGGATTGCCACTGTTCCTATATAAGGGGTATCCTGAAATGTTTGCAATGCTAAGAGCACCACCCTCAGCTCTAGAACACTGATGTGCAAATAGGCCTCCAGTGGAGACCAAATGTCTTGGACGGTCTTTCACAGATAATGTCCCTCCCACCCTATCTAGTAAGCATCCATGGTCACTATGGCTCAGGGCCATGGAAGAATGAAAGGAGAACCCATAAAGTACCTAGTTGGAATGGAGCCACCACAACAGGTCTTCTTTACAGTGACTGGTAATCAAGATGTGATGTGAAGCCACTGGAGAATTTCCATGTGATATCTGACTAAGGGAACTAGGGTAACAGAGGCTGCCATCGAGCCTAGCACCTGTAGGTTAGTCTGGCTGGAGCACTTCTGTTCTGAATAATATGGTTTACTTGTGATCTGATCTTTTGGAGCCTTTCCACTGGGAGTGAAGCAAGGACTGTAACTGAATTTAACAGAGCTCCGATAAATTCGAGTTGCTGTGTAGGGTGCAGATTTTACTTTCCATATTTTATTGAAATGCCTAAAGAGGTGCAAAGATACAGAGTGTAATCTCTTGCCCATTCTAGTTTATGCCTGGTGGTAGCAGTAAGGAGTCAGTCATTGAGATAAGGAAAAACTGTAAATCCCTGCAGTCTGAGATGAGCTGCTACCATTGCCATGCATTTGGTAAACACCCTCGGGGCTGTGGTGAGACCAAAGGGCAGTGCTCTGAACTGGAAATGACTGGCTCCCAGACAGAAGCACAGGAATCACCTGGAGCATTTGTCCATTTTTATATGGTAATACCCATCCTGAAGATCCAAAGAGTACATTCAATCTTCTTTTTCCAAGAAAGGAAGTATTGACTGTACCGAGACGATCTAGAATTTGGTTTGCTGAACTCCCTTGTTGAACTGGCTGAAATACAAAATGGGTCTCCAGTCCCCTATCCTTTTGGGCATTAAAAAGAACCTTGAGTAAAACCCGAATCTTCTCTGGTCTGGTGGGACTTTTTGGATGATTTTTTTTATCAGTTTTTGAATTCCTATGACTGCTACTTCCCTGTGACTGGGTGGAACATCTGGGAGTCTTTTTTGTGTTTTTGGATTTGAGGTGAAGTGCACCCACAGGAGTAGCTGAAAGATATGGGTTCCTTTCTACCTGACTCTGGTGACACCCCTATAGGAGTAAACAAAAAGTGCCAGCACCAAAACCAGTGAAAAAGCACAAAAAAAAACAATGAGGTTAATACATTAATTTAATTCATGAAGTAATATACATCCCAGACCGGTTTCAGCCAGCAGGCTTTCTTCAGTGGGAACAAAGGTACAAAGAAGGCAATATCAATGAGCAGTAAAGCTTTATAATGCAGCAATACAAACACAGGAAAAATGCAATGTCATTAAGCAATAAGAGTCATAATAAAACAATACAGATATGAGAAAATGCAATGTCATTGAGCAGCAAAATTCTTGAAGACAGCAGTACTAACACGAGCAAAATGCAATGTCACTGAACAATGAGGATTTATAATGCAAGAATACAAATATGAGAACATGAAATGTCATTGAGCAGTAAAGAATCTTTGAGGCAGCAGTACTAACATGGCAAAATGCATTATCATTGAACAATAAAGATTTATAGTGCCACAATACAAATATGAGAGAATGCAATGTCATTCAGCAGTACTAACACCCTCTACCCCCTTGATCAATTCTAAACAGACTAACTATGAAACATTCTATTATACCTTGTTCACTGGCCAGTGACTACTTACAGTCTTGCTGCCGGCATGATGGAGCCCAAGTTGGAGCTCATATGGATCCAGTTATTTGTAATCCACCAAGCATTAAAGAGGGAGGAAACCATAATCTTAGAAAAATATAAAATGACAGCCAGAGCCTCTCATCACTCCATCAAGAATATCCTAGTGACCAGGCGCCGTGGTTCCCCTGATGAGAAAAGTAGAAAATCACCTACCAGAACTCTGGTAATCATCTATGGCTTCTCGGTACTGTGCCTAAGGGAACTCCTTTTCCTGATGAATCATAGCAGGCATGGAACTACTGGTTCCAGACTTCTCTCCTGATTCCACAAAATACCATACCCAGGATTTCGCAAGAGACAGACACAATCTGCTACTTCACTTCCCTGTCCCAAAACACTAGAAAAGAAAATCCAGTCATGCTGCAAGGCCCTTTTTCCATTCGGCTTCATGCTCCATCTTCCCTCCTTCAGCTAGGCTTTCAGAATCCCCTTTCACTTTCAAAATTGTCTTTTATATTCCTGAAAATGAGCTCCACCTTGTGGTGTAATGGAAAACTACAGTCTATTACTTCTACATGAAATACAGTGGGATCTACAGAGAAAAGGGGAATAATGTAACCTCTGAAAATTATTCACTGCACCCATTTGTCTGATGTTATCTGTAGCCAGGCAGATTGGTGTAGGGATAATCATCCCCCAACTACCTCCAGAGGAAGGCAATTGGGCCTCCATTCAGGAGTGCTGGTAGGAGCTACCAGAGAAAGTATCTCTGGATCCCTGGTTCTGCAGACCACTTCTGCCCAGGCCATTGGGACTTCTTGAACCATAGCCTGCCACTTCTCTGGTTACTGGAGTACTGGAGTAGGGCCATTGAGGAGTGGAGAATTACATACCCATGGCAGAAAGAGTCTTCCCATCTTTCTCACATCTGGTCAGTGTGTCTTTTACCTTGGGTCCAAACAGGGATGATCTGTCAAATGGAGCATTGACAAATGAAGATTTATATGGTTCTGCAAAGTCACACAAGCACATCCAGGTGCGTTTCCTAATGGCTACGCTTGAACCCACTGCTTTTGTCATCCCTTTGGCTGTGTGGGCAATTAATCTCATGGATGAATTAGAAATTGCTTTGAGGGTGGCGAGCTGAGAGGTAACTGTCTCAAACATCTTCAGCTAATGCTCCTGTGAGAGTATCTGACAGCTCTTTGATCAGATCTCTCTGTAGTTTGGTAAAGTACACCATGAAGTTTAAAGACCTGACAGCAAAGGTCAGTGAAGTGTAAATGAGCTTCCCAAATCTATCCATAGTCCTGGAATCCTTGTTAGCAGGATGGATAGTAGGACTTTTCTTAGCAAGTTCCTTCTTTCTGGCTGCTGCTGTCAGCATGGCATCTATGGGAATACCCTTAGCCCAATGCTGCTCTTCCTTGTGGGAAGAAAGGATCAGGACAGGCCTCTTGGGATCGGTTCATTAGACTCAGGGGATCTTTCATGCCTACTGGGTGATCAATTTAATGACCTCGCCAGCAGAAGGAAAGATCCATGAGGTAGAGAGTTGGACACAAAAAGCCTCCAGGTATACCGACTCATCCAAGGAAGGCTGGAGGGAAGACAAGCCAGCCCTGTGTTTAAGGATTTCCAGGATGTCCCTGAAGGAAACATCATTCGTGGTGACCTGGGGGATCTCTTCCCCTCAGAAAAATCGCTATCCTCCATGAAGGACTCCTCTGGGGAGTCTACAAGCTTCCTCTTGCACTTTTTCTTCATAGGTATTCCTCAGGGGGGATGTTCTGGGGAAGTATGCAAAGAGGAAACCAACAAGGTTGGTCTTTCCTGAGATTTCTGTGCCTTCTGTCCCAGGGATGAGACTGCTAATAGCTCTGGTCAAGGGGATTCAGGAGATTGGCCTGACAGAGATGGCAGGGACTGAGTCCACTATGGACAAGGCCTTCTCCATGATCCTGAAGACCACCCCCCATAGAGGGATGGGAGCCCAGACCCAAAATAGACTAATTCAGAACCATGGTCCCAATCCCGCACCAAGGAGGTGGCCCCCAAAGCAGAAGCCTGGGTCGAGTCAACTAAAGCCGAAGCACTGAGACATGGAAGGCTCTGTAAAAAAGGAAGTTGAACCCTTCCCCAAGCAACCGGCAATGAAGTGTTGACTCCAGGAGACCTCCAGTTCCAAAAGACCAGAGGAGCTCAAGGCAATTCCTGGTTCGAGAAAAGAGACTCTTACCAAAACACAGACAGTTGGAGCTGGGTATGTTTGTGCCAGGGGCCCCAATGACTCAAATGGAGTTGGAGGAGAAAGATGGGACGGTGTCAAAGTAGGACAAATCCCGGTACCGACTTGGCTGGGAACCAAAGATGAAGGCAATCCCCTAAGAGCTGGTCCACCAGCTTCATGATGTCTGATTCTGAGAGGTTCTTAGTGGATTGAACAGAAGATGCACAAGGAGACCTAGGTGGTCTTGGTTCTACAAAAGGGCTAGGTGGTTGGTCCTTAAATGGATCAACCAAGGGAGAGTACCTTGATCTTGGAATCAAAATCAAAGTCATCTGCTCCAGTACCGACAAAACTACTGGTGCCAAAGCAGTAGTTGTCTTGTCTGATGAAGTAGGCAGTGCCAAATCTGTCTTGCCTATTGGTGCTGAGGGATCTCTCAACACCATAGGCTGTTTAGATACTTTTTTAGGTGGTTCCAAGGAATTTCTTGGAATGGAGTGTGAGCATTCCTTCTGTTTAGAAGAGGGGGAAGAAGAGGAGGACGAACTGGCTTCGGTTCTAGACCCAGATATGGCCTCTTTAAAATCCCCTTTTAGTAAGCCTTTAAAGATTAACTTGTTTCTCTGCTTAGTTAAGGTCCTGGTGGAGAAACCATGACTTGTGGAGCAGTTTTCCTGCAGTTGTACAACTCCTAAACAATATACACAGCAGACATGCCCATCTGAATTCGGCATCTTTCTGTCACACTTTTGGAAAGCCAGAAGTGTCTTTAGAAGGTTTAAAAGACAAATCAAATTTATCAGCCATACCAGAAAGGAAGGCTTAAAGCTGATAAAGATCACACACACACACACACACACACACACACACACACACACACACACACACACACACACACAGGGAGAGCAAAGGTTTTTTTTTTTTTTTTTTTTTTAAAGAAAAGAGAAAGGAGTACCAACTATGGAATCCAAACAAATACCTAAATAGATAAAAGGAGAGTACCAGCAATGGTACATAGAGAAATCTACTGAACAGTAGAGGAAAAGCAGGGGAAGATCACACACGTGACAGAAAGAAAGCAAGAGGAGCTTGTAGAAAGACTAAGTATTCAAGAAGATAAATACAAGTATAAGAGGGATTTAAAGAAATTCAAAGAAAAAAACTTACTTTAAAGAACTGCCAAAGCTCAAGAGATGTTGGACGCATCTGACACATGAAGCAGCAAATGAGATCTGAAGTAATTTAGAGTGGGGCATTATGGGTAGAGCTTAGCTTGAGAGTTTGGAAAGTGCGAGCTGAAGTAAACAGTCGAGTCAGTTCAGAGGTTCGGAACAGAGCCCACAGTCAAGGATTACATGAAGATTGACAACATCAGATACTGTATTATAATGAATGTCTGTACTACAGTGAGACAGTTCCCAAAGTTAGGCAATACACACTCTAATTCACAATATACCATTATATAAAAAGTTTAGCATAAAAATAGAACAGCACATTTTAGAGCTACATTGAATAATGATGATAACAGATACTAAAAAATATGATAGGCAAGTAACGTGTTATGTAATCGGTGTGTGAATGTCATGTAACCAGATGTACAATGCAAGTTTATAAACAGCATGAAACACCTGCCACAACACCAAGAAACAGTCATATAGCATGTTTGTGAGCTGCAATTAAATTATCCATACCAATTCAACCACTGCAATGCCCTTAAATCTGTTACAATGGCCACAAACAAATAAAGTAATCCAGATCTATAAAATGATAGCCCCCAGGGGTATTATCTGTTGAGTCACACCACTGAAATAAATAAATTAAAGAATTAAAAGGCACGCAAATATAGATATCTAAACTAGGTGCAGCTTGAACTTAAGAGCATGCATGGTTGTCCTGGATAGGACCCTACACCATCCACACCCAAGAATAGGATTCACACTGAATGAGCCCCCTAGACCTTTTCTCAACATTGCCAGGATTTCACTGCCTTTCAGTGTTCACTTATCCATAGTAACTATACTTTGAATAAACTCTTACATTTACACATGGACACAGGATAATTTCCCCAGGAGGCTTGGAATATTCTTCAGA
Source organism: Protopterus annectens (assembly GCF_019279795.1). Classification (NCBI taxonomy): domain Eukaryota; kingdom Metazoa; phylum Chordata; order Ceratodontiformes; family Protopteridae; genus Protopterus; species Protopterus annectens. Next base: position 843,412,854 of record NC_056748.1, on the reverse strand, counting down.
TCTACATCCTTCTATCCCAACTAAGGTAGTAAATTCTCACCACCCAGATTGCATAACTGGGTAAACTCAAAACTATCGTTTCAACTCTTGATAGTACATCAAATAATTAAAAGCACAAATTGTAGAACAGTCTAAAAAATTTGAGATGGATGGCAGCAACTTACCAACATTAATCAAGAAATAACCCCTTATCAGTAAATACATAAACCAATGATCAGCCTCGAGCTTTTTAAAATGAATATATAAAACACTGCAGAATGAATTGAGTTTTAATGTTAATAGTTAAATATGCTGAAAAATATAAACTTGCCCCCCCCCCCCAAAAAAAAAAAAACAAACAAAAAACTACTTTGCACAAATTGCTTTGGGTACATCTTTTCCTAGTTATACCTTAACTACTATACTGATAGTGGCAAATAAACACACTAAATTCAAAGCTAATCTCAACCTTCAACTCCCACTCCCTCTGGCACTACAAAAACATGTATTCCTAGCACATAGCTTCAGCATTAGTCCTCTTCCTCCTCCTCACACATGCCACACAGTACCACAATTACACTTCATCACATTATTCCTCATCAACAAACCCGCACTTCTACACATCCTACACCAAATCCCATTACTCTACCACCCCTCCTAAACTGTGCCAACACTCAATATTTAACATGCACAAATACAAGTATGTAAATACCAGCAACACAATATTCTGTCATGTCAAAAACAGAAAAACAAAACCAAAATACCAGTACCCTTACTGGCACAAGTTTCAAACTTATTGGTGACATAAGCCAGGTCCTACCTCAAATAACCAATCCATGCCAAAACTTGACACAACTACCCCCCCCCCCACTCCCTCTCCCACAAATAAAATGACACAACTTATTGCTGCTCAGCATTAATTTTCAGGGCATCTGCAACAAATTTCAGATTTCCATACATGCATTGTACACCACTTCCTAGACATAACAGTCACAACAGAAACCTGGTTAAAATCATCAATAAATGACAATGAAATACTTCTGATACACAAGAAAAAGGCAAATAGGACCAGCACAAAGGTGAACTGCTGGAATGCACAAGTCCAAATAACCAACAAGAGAATTCCAAATAGCTGACACGTTCAGCAAAAGCAGCACAATTTTCGTCAATAAAAAAACAACATGATAAAACTCAGTATAATTTGTACAAAACACAGCCCAATTATATGGTTTCTTACACACTGAAGAAGGTATCACCAGAAAGCTTTGTCGATACTGAATAAAATTGTGCTTCTTTTGCTCAATGTGTCCGCTATTTGGAATTCTGTTGTTTTTTTAATGAAATATTTCCTCCAGGTTTCAAATATAATCAGAACAGACAGAAAAAAAATGTGGAGGTAATATAGCAATTATATATAAAAACATTTTAACATAACTCTATATCCCTCTTCTCTCCCTACTTTTCAGAATGCAGAAATACTAATTACACATCTAAACATTAATAAGAAAACATTTGCATTATTAACTTCTTCATTTCCCTAGGCAACAACTCATCCACTATGGAAAAAAATTCTGCTATGGTTAAACACCACTATTATCCAAGAAACCATTATTATGGGTAATGTCAACTTAAATGGGAAGCAAACTAACATAAATCTATGTGGTTTCATACAACTATTAGATGTCACCACGAGAATGCACAATAAAATGGACAAGCAATCCAATCTAGACTGGAGCCTTACAAACAAAATCACAGTCATGACGTCAGTAGAGACTCTACCAGTTTAGCAGGAATCACCTGCAAAAGTCTGGTATCAGACAGCAAATAAATAGCCTCAAGCAAACCTAACAAAATTCAACCCAGATAACTTCAAATTAACCCTTAAACAATGAAACTGGAATATCCATAAAACATTACTTTTAGATGAAGCAGTGTATCCTACTTTAATCAAGTATTTTCAAACATAATAAATGAACATACACTCCTTAGAACTTAGAATAAATGCAACCCCATGGCTAAATAGATACACTAGGCAACTATTTAAATAGACAGACCTTGCCTGGAATACTAGGTCCAAAAACAAGGACCACGCCACCCTCCAAACCTTTAGATATCGGAGAAACATTTCAAAACAGAGCATAACAAAAAAAATCATATGTCTTTAGCCTACAGATCAACAAACAAAATAACACCAAAAAAATTTGGTCTATAAACACTGCTCCAACCAGGACAAACCACAACTTCCCCCTTTGACATACTGACTACTGAGATAGTACTGCCATCCAGTTCAGCTCCCACTTTAACTCTATTTTATCCCTCTTACCAAACAGATACCCTCAATCCCCACCATTCCAAAAGCTCAAAATAAGAATACACTACAATGTAACTTAAAACCAGACCACACTTTGCTAATTAACAGAACAGACAGAAAAACCTTAAACCAACAACAATGGCTGCTGACAACATCCTCAGAGAATACCTAAAAATCACAACTGAAACTATAGCATATCTTGACTCCATCCTTATCAACAGATCCCCAACACAAAACAAAGTTGCAGAAATCTGGAGAAAATCTTTCATAATACCTCTCCACAAAGGTAGCAACTCTACTGACCCTAACTAACTTTGTGCCAATTACCATACTATCCCCACTATCTAAAATTCTTAAAAAGTATGTCCATATAACTCCTGCAATACCTCAACAACCAAAACCTACTCTGTAGCATACAGATGGTTTCAGCCCAGCCACAGTACCACAACTGCCCTCCTTAACTTTACCAATAAAGTTAACCACCACAGAAACAGTGGCAATCTCATTCCAACCCTCTTCCTCAACTTGTTTAAAGCATTCAATACAGTATCTCATCAGAAAATATTTTCTGGACTTGGTAATCTATCCTTTTCCTGGTTTCTTAGTTACCTATCAAAATAAACAGCAAGTTGTAAAATGACAGCATGAATTCTCTCCTTTATCAGTTAAAGTTGGAGTACCCCTAGGATCCGTCTTAGTGCCCCTCCTATTTAACATCTTTGTTAATAAACTTCAAACTACCAGCAAAGAAGCAACCTTAGTCCAATAAGCAGATGATGCCACACTCATCTGCTCAGCTAAGACAATAGAAAACCTCCAGGACATCACACAGCAGGCATTCCTTTTCGTGGAATCCTGTCTGTCTGATTCAGACCTACTTCTCAATTTTGAAAAAAATAAATGCATAATCTTCTTTACTCCCCAAACTTTTATCTGAATAAAAACAAAAACATTTCCAAATTCTATCATTAAACAACATAATTGAAACTGTGACCCAAACTAAACTTGAAGGAGTTTACTCAAAAACAATCTAAGATATGACCAACATATACTACAAGCCATAAAAAAACACAGAAAGCCAGACTTCTTCTACAGGGCCAAATCATTTATCAGAGATAGCACCAGCAAGTCCATAGCTAAAACATATCTAGTCCCTTCCCCTCCTATACTTGTCACCAATCTTAATATCACCATCGGAGCAAAATTTGACTCATGCTATTGCAAAACAGCAACATTTGCAGTTAAATAGCTCACAATCAACACATCACTGTAAAGCCCTACGAGACTTAATTGGACTAGAAGTACCACAATCCATATCCTACTCCAAACTACTAACTTCCTACAATCTAATATAATACCTAGACAAATGCCCATCTTCACAAACCTTACTGCAGCCTTACAAACACCAAAACCTTATGTTCCAATAATAAATTCCTCCTACTCACAACTAAATCTAACAGTTGGTAACTCCCTTTACTCATACCATGTCACCAAGCTGTGGAACTCCATGCCACTTGACCTAAAACTCAAGGACAAGGAAAATGCCTTCAAATCACCCAGTAGCATGCCCCATCTATATAAATATAAACTTTGCTAAGAACCATGTCAACCATTTGCAATCTCATCCTAAAGCAGCCTGTCTACCTCTCTTCTCCTTGCCCAAACACATCTTCATCTGTCATCTTCTAAATCCTCTCCATTTCAAACCTTCTCATACTACTTTCTCCAGTATACATCACTAACGTAACTGTCTCAATATCTCTCTTCACCACAGCACCTACTCTGTCTCTCACATCCTATTTCTCTTATCTTTTCACTTCTCCTCTACTTCTCCTTCCTCTTCTATAAACTACACTTTACTCAACTTTCCACTGCTATACCTCACTTTTCTATAATGGCTACTTCCCCCTATAAAGATCCCACCATTATAACTTCTTGACCTGGTAAAAAATTCTCTGAAGTTTGTAACAAACAGAATTTTTCCCTCAGTTTTACATCTGCCTCTTTTCCAACCTATCATAACACTTTCCAGGTTGACAGACATTCTTTAAAGTATGTCTGCATGCATGTGAATCAGATTCCATAATAAAACAATGCCAAATGTAAGCCTTACTGTAAACCTGTATACCCAAATCCTAGACTCCCTACATATAACTCTGAATCCTTATTAATGGTATTCTCAATCTTGGTATATCAAACCTTAATCTCTGTAAAAATGTTTCCGTATACAATTTTTATTTGTTGTTTAATATGTATAATTTTATCAATTCTTTCATTTTTCAGTTTTTGCATTCCAAAAAGCAATTTTGTTTAAAACTATAAGGAGCTTTTCTCCCAGAGCATCTGCTGAAAAAGGATTTTATCCCAGTTGGACTTTCCCGGTAAACAAAGAAAGATAAATAAATACATTAATAAATAATTTATATAAGAACTACCAAGTCCTAAGCTACTATAGAAAACATCATTGGTTGAGATGTAAGTACACATCACAAACAAGTTTGTACATTACAATGCCATGTAATATGCAACTTTAAAAGTGCAAAGTGTTTGTTACATGGAGCTTTTCTCCCCAGGCCTCCACTGAAAATGGGCCTTCGGGCCCAGTGGACATCCCTGGTTATCAAACTGGAAATAAATAAATAATGATAGTTTTTTTCTCCTCTTCTGACTTGTACATTCAGCTATTTGGCTTATAACTTTCCCATACAGCAACAATAAATGAAATTAATCTGGACTTCATTTTTACAGAGTCTATATCACATGATCGAAAGCTTACAAGTCCGAAGCTCACAACTTCGAACTGCAAACCTCGAAAGCTGACAACATTGAACATACAAAAAAAATACTAACTACCCAAAAAAAAAAAAACGCTCTATGCAGGGGGGGAAGCCCCCCTGCACCCCCCGCTACTTAAATATACCAACTCGGAGATCACACTATAGTGCAGTAAATGGAAATCTTCACTTCCTGCACTCTATGGCAATCTCTGTTCTGTGGTTCGATGTCAGCTTTTGGGGTTCAAAGTTGTGAGCTTTGGTCTTATCAGCCTTCGATGTTCCGCTATAAACTCATATTTACACACTAATAAATTGTTTTCCTCCTCTTGGTAAACTATTTCTATTCTAACTGCAGTTTTAGAGTTTTAGTGTTTTAGCATTCTATTCTAGGAATAGATGTGGATCTTGTAATCACAGACAGAATGACTCATTTCTTTTTCATATGTTTGATATACATTTCACATTCAATGTATAATTGCTGTATTTCTCAGCACAATGCAGTTACAACTTTGTATAATTTTTATACATTGCACAGTAAGAGGTCACACATTCTCACATATTTTCACTTCTTGAAATACACACATTGTAGTATAAATCACATTTTTTGGTTTCCCTGCTATAGGTTTTATAAGGCTAAAATGCAATTCACACATCCTTTCCATTCTTGCTCTGAAAACGGTGGCAGACATTCTCAAACATGCCATCATCTTCCCTCTTCTAGACCTCAAGCAAGATTTTTTGAGATATCCTCTAAAACAATGCTTCAGAAGACAGTGAATGTCCTGATAGGACACCGGCACTGGCATTAGCACTTCCATTGTTATGATGGATAGTGATGTTATAGGGATTCAATGCTAAACTCAATTTAAGCAGCTTTCATTTTTCCTCACTTATCCTGTTCAACTTCTTTACAGATCTAGGGCTTGTAACCATGGTGATCCTTCCGTCATACAGATTGGGCTGAAGCATTTGTGGAACCAAACTATGCCTAGGCACTCCATTCTGGTTGCATAAGATTCCACCTTAGGCTGAAGTCTATGGCTGAGATACAATATGGGGTGCTTATCTTCCTTAAAGTAAACCAGGCTAAGGACAAACCTTCCATAGTTTGAAGCATCTGTCTGTACAATACATTTTTATCAGATAGAAACAGATAAAACTGGTTAAAAGAGAGATTCCACTCAATGTCTTATTAAGTGTTTGGAAATCCTGCTTACAGTGTAGAGGCCAGATAACTTTATCTGCTCCATTGGGTTTGGTTAAGTCTGTAAGTGGAGTGACTATCAGACTATAGCAGAGGGTAACTTCTTATAGTATTGCACTTTCTTTAAACATACTCTCACCTGCCTTTTGTTAGCAGTGCTGGGCCATTACTAAATGACCTCCACCCTGTTGGGATCTGGGCTAAGTTATATCTCAACCAACCCCAGATAATACACTTCCGCCATTCGCATGTAACACTTGCTAGCCCAGTTAACTCTAACTGCTATGGTGTACCCAACACCTCTCTAACATATGTGATGCAGTGGTGCAGCGGTAGCATTGTCACCTCACAGCTTGAGGTTCTCTGGTTCAATTCTTGGCTGGGGTGCCTTCTGTGCAGAGTCTGCATGTCCTCCCTGCATTCATGTGGGTTTCCTCCGGGGTGCTCCAGTTTCCTCCCATGTTACAAAGTCATACGTCTGAAGCATTTCTCCCCGAGCCTCCACTGAAAATTGGCTTCGTTCCAAGTCAGACTTTCCTGGTAAACAAATGTTAAATAAATAATAAAAACATGTTAAGCATTTTTTCAGGAACAGCTGTTCACTGAAAATATCACTCAGGTAAGCAGTAGCATAGTCCCCAGCTTATGCTAAGATGTGGTTTATAAATCACTGAAGGGCTTCTGAGGCTTTCTTCTTCTCAAATGACATCTTTGTCAACTCATATGATCCAAAAGGGGTCACAAAAGCTAACCTGTCACACACTACACATATCAAAGCAACTTGCCAGTCTCCCTTAGGTTGACAGCCTACAGACATTTAGCTGGACACAACTGCTGTGAAGCTTTGTCTCTCCTGGGAATGTAGTAAGCATCTCATTCTGTGCACCTGCTTAATCTCCTGTATTCTACAAAGTCATACTTCTTTGACATCAGTACCACTGGTGAGGCCCGGGGGGCTGTTAAACATCTGGATTGGGAAGGCAGATAATGTATGCATGTGAGCATTAGATCCAACATTGTCTGTAGTTTCTTTGCCAAGTTCTGTTTAACTCTCATGTAGGTTATAAAGGGCTTGTTTGAAGGACCACTGCAGCTCTTTGCCTACATGATGCTCCATCAAATAGGTACAGTCTTGGTTATTATTAAAAATGTTCCTCATTCATGAGGTATGGCTGTGATATCTTCAAATTGGGTAGGAGATAGTTGCTCTGAAAGGGCTGTCCTGTAGACTGAGGAGTGACAGTGAGCTGAGGTTTGACATAATGTGTCTATCTTAAATACACAAAGTACAGGATTTGATTTTTAGAACATATGTTTAGGCTTAAAAAGGCCCCCTGGGGTCATTAGCCTAGTAATCACTTATGAACTTATGAACCTATGAGATTCACTGAGATAATCTACTACAAAATCCCTTTCTGATTATTTGTAATGTACTTCAGATGCAGAGTACCAGCATCTATCAATGAAGTAAAGCAACATGGTAGAATTTCTGCTTCCTCCTCCAGCCTAGCAACTCTGCTATATATATATATATATATATATATATATATATATATATATATATATATATATATATATATATAGCCATCTCTTTCCTTTTTTGCAGCAGTGAAAGAAACCTCCTGTATGGTTCAGCAGAATGCTGTGTCAAACAACAATAACCATCACCACTTTTTGCCCAACAGAATACTCTCTTGACCCTGGATTTCCAGTCAAGCCATACTTTTTGCAGCTGCTCCTGCTTGGAGATGCTTGGAGCTGTTATGCCATTCCCAGCAACTTTTTAAATCTGATCTGGATGTTTAAAGGATTTGCTGTCCAACTTCCAAAGCTAAAAGGCACCTTCCACTTGCCCAAACTGTCAAGCACCTTGAATGAAAGACAGGTTTGAGCATAAAGCCCTTCAGAGTATAAGAACCCATGGAGAATGGTACCAGCAAAGCTTGATCCGGACCTAGAGAAGGAATCAAGCTTATAGTGCTTTATAAAAAATATGTACAGAAAAAGCCATAGATAAAGACAAAGCCCTGGTAGAGAGGGACTTGAGCCTGTTGCAATTTATTTGTTATTGTGAGCAAAACAAAAGGTAATAGCCTTAGACAACCATTTGGAAATAGTCTTTTTTTGATACAGGTTGCCCCTGCTACTTACCATCATAAGAAATACAAAATGAATCCAAAGATTTGCGAGATATAGTTTCATCAAGATACTACCAGCATTGTATGTGGACATCCAAGGTATGGAATATCTTTCTCAATCAATTTTAGATTCAGTAAAGAAAACAGGAAGATAGATAGTATGGCTTAAAGTAAACTTGGATACCATTTTAGGCATAAAAGAAGGATTAATTCTCAAAGAAACATTATCCCTGTGAAAAATGAGGTAAAGTTGACTCACCAAAAGAGCTTACAACTCAGTTACCCTTCTTGCAGAGGTCAGAGCAATAAGTAAAACTGTTTTCCATGTTAAGAAACTCAAGTTAGCCAGATTAGCTGATTCAAATGGAGCATGTTTTACCTTCTGTAACACAAAATTAAGATCTCAAGGAGGTGCCACCAGTTTACTTGGTGGCCTCTTATGCAGAATCCCTTTCAAGAACATTTTGCTATGAGACTGCCTTGAAAGAGGAAGATCCATGGGTAGACATGATGAAATGATCAATAAGTGAACCTTGACAGAGGAATAAGAAAGGACATTAGATAGTAAGTCACATAATATTGTAAAACCAGATAACAACTAGCCCTGAATGGGTGCTGGTTAGATCACTGCTACTGTCAAGAAAACCTTTTCTATTTGCAAATATATAATTTTCTAGTAGCAGGCCTTCTTACCTCTATTAGTACTTACTGCATGTCCTCAATAAACAGGTGCCTAAAAGGAATTAAGGCCCTATCATCCAGGCAGTTAATTAAAAATGATTAGTGCCAGAGTGTATCAAACAACCCTGTTCTTGTGTGAGTAGTTCCAGTCTTTGATAAACCTTATGGTAATTGCCCCTGCACATTTCTGAAAGAAGACAGAGAACCACAGTTGCCTAGGCCAGAATGGAGTCACCACCATGATCTTGGGGGATTCCTTCTGAATCTTCAGAAGTACCCTGGATATTAGTTGAAAATGTGGAAAACCATACAGGAACATTTCTATCCAAGGAAAAGAAAAGGCATATGTCTTCTAGGCCACCTTGCACAGAGTTCTGGAACATTATCTTACCAGTTGATTATTTAAAGAGTAGGCAAACAGATCTACAATTTATAGGTTAGACATCTCCAAGAGATCACTGATCTGTGGATAGTACAAGGCAGTTTTTAAAGGATTTACCCTACAGTGCTTCTACAAATAGGACAAAAGATGTGACAAAATCTTTTTTTTCCCGTAGGAAATTTGGAAGAGACTTTGCTACCTTCTCTGCCTAAATAGAGCACAGAACCCCAACCTCAAGGTGCCTAATAGCATGGTATGCATACCACCTCAGGATAGACATCTTATGTATAGAACATAAGGTACTACAATGTCCCGCAGTGTCTGTAGCTGCTTTCTGAAACCAGTCCTTAACAACATACAAAGGCATCAAAACAGATTTAGCTTAATCTCATGCCTTGTAAAACTTCTGCCACTTCTCATATCTTGCCATACTTCAACACATTTTTTTGTGATGTCTGGTGAATAGAAATTCTGTATAATCCTTTTTTATTGTATGTTTTATGCTCATATGGCCTGAAAAGAGAATACTATGGGCTAGGACAAAAGTCTGCAGGCCCTTGGTACTACTGCTGTATCACTTCTCCTTCTAACAATTGTACTGGAGTTCATTCTCTACACAATAACCAGTTTTCTGTATATACAGACTCCACCTGTCCTTGGAGATCAGGAGGCTCCCTAGCAACCTCCCCTAAGTTCTGTAAAGTAGGATCTGAGAGCTGTGTGTGTAACTGCTCAGTCTAAGGGAACCTCCTGAGGAAGTCTGGTATATTCTGACAGTGGAATCCTGGATTCAGGCTTGCTGCTACCATTTCACTCTTTCTTCCTTTCTTCCTTGCAGCAGACCCTAGTAATGTAAGCCCAGTACCTTTTAATTGCTGTGGTACAGGCTTGGGCTTGCTACTACTAACTACCACTGAATTAGTCACATTGCCAGGTCTGGATGTAGGTGTGAGAACTGATTGTATATCCGCCAGACTGTTTTATCATGTGCTGACCTCCATGACTGGTGTGCATAACTGCATTTACACATGGTAAATCATCATCAAAATTATTTCCTATTAAAACACCTGCTGGGTTATAATAGAATACTGTTACTTGTCTCCCTTCCCAATCCAAATAAACCCTAACCAGTGACATCTGAAGTGGTGTTTCTCCCAAATCCCTCAATAGAGTGAGCTGCCTGGACAAGTAGTGCTCCTTTTTAATCACTGCATGGTTAACAATAATTATATCTGATGCTATATCCCCCTAGTGTAGGGTCTCTTTCCCAACTACCCCACTACCAGCACAAGGTACAGACTCTTGCAGCAGTTTGGTGCCAGGGTTGTCTGTGCACAATCCACCATTTGTGGTATCACCACTTCTGCTTACTACCTCCTGTGACTTTTACTCCTCACATTCTCCTCTCAGTGATAGTGGCACCATACATGCCACTATTGATAACACTGAAAATGTCTGACCTCAAGATCAAGATGTTTACAAGAACTGGTGGCATCCTTCTTTGCCTGTGGAACCTGTTGTGATGTTCACAGCTTCCCCCATGTGCCCACTTACAGCCCCTGTAATTGATGGGTACCACTTCCTTGTGGAGTTGTGATCTGATAATTAAAATGAGAACCCCCTTCCTCACTATCCAGTCAGCAGTTTTACACACACACACACACACACACACACACACACACACACACACACACACACACACACACACAGTCTCCCACTCAGATTCTCATGTCCACAGGCAGAGTGGATAAAGGACAGACAGCTTTTCAGACTTACGGAACTGACATCATCTCATCCACCTATGAAAGTAAGTGGATATTTCTACAGTATAATTGCTCACTCTGTCATGTATTTTTCTTCTGTGCTCTCCAGGTTTCTTTGAAGTCTATAGAGCTGCATTAAGAGTTTACTTTTATTTACTCTGATAAAAATTGAGCACTTCACAAAACTTCCCTCCAGGTTTCAAAATACAAACAAAAACTACTCTTTTTTTCTTTTTTTTTTTTTAGCTGTAGTGCTTGTTTGACTTGTTCACTGCCTGACTATTGCTGATTTCTGTCTGCATTTGATTTTGAATTGAAGTTATTAATTTAAATTTTGGTTGCTTCTATTTTTTTTTATATTTTTCTTATATTGCATTTTGTTTTAAGTTTTTTGCTCTTTAGGAGTTTTAAGACGTCTTGGTTAGGGTCAGGTAGAAAAGTTAGAAAAGAATTCCTTCGCAGACAATGAATAAAATCCAGCTATGATGATAAAAAATGATACAACTGCTATGCAATCTATACATCTACAAGGATACACACCTTTCGGGACAAAGTTTATTTGCAGCCTAACTGCCTCTACTGAACTAACCCATAGCCAAGAGCTATTACTATTGGATCCACTCACAAATAAATTAATATAGGCTTATAATCTGATGGCCAGCAGGGGTATAATCTCGCGTCATTCCATTGGTATTAAACATATTCAAGTAAAGCAAAAGGGCACATGTGCATGAACAACTGAGTACTCATTAAGCACATCTTGGCCTCATGGACATGCTGGAAATATGTACTGTTCCTATGGATATGAACTTAAATCAATGCCACCCATGAATCACCATCAGACTGAACACTCAAAGAAGCAAAGTCATCAAACTAGCTCCACAGACCCCTTTCACACAACTCTGTCCAGGTTTCAATGCTTTCCAGTGCTCATTTGCCTACTTAAGTGTACTTTGAATACACATTTTCATATAAACACACACAGACAGAAATTCCCTTGGAAGGCTGAGACTGTTTGGCAATAACATAGCCTTCTATCTTGTGTGACAAGGTAGTAAACTGCCATCCCTCCAGATTATGTCACTGGGGAACTCCCAGTTACTTCTTCAACTCATAGTATGCCAAATAATTGCAAACACAAATGGCAGTGTTTAACAGCAATATGGACAATTAGAATGGGATAACAGCAGCTTACCATTATTTAGTAATAAATACTCTCAAAGAAAAACAATACATAAATATATGATCGGCCACATTTTTAAAATAATGTAAAAACACTTGACTTAATGAAATAAGTAAAACACTTAAATCTGCAGAGACAAACATGCACAGAGAAAATTGTCACTTTAAAAATATAGATTACAAGAAAACATCTCTCTATAACTAAATCTTTCACCATTCACTTTAACAGGATTATTGAACTCTAATTCCAGAATGCAACACAATCAGAAAAATAAGTACAGAACATAAACTCACTGGTCTGCATACCACAATCTCCAGGGCAGTTCTCTCCTCTTGTGCTTCAGACAAATATTCCACTATTTGGCTTATATCTTTCTCAAAGAGACACCACTGATGCAGTTAAGCAGTTTCATGTTTGCCTGCTAATGAATTTGTTTTCTTGCTCTTAGCTAACCATCTCCTTTTTAATTACGCTGTTACAGTTTTTGCTTCCTTGTTTATTAATAGAAAGATATTTTGTAATCAGAGACAGAATAAAGAGTTTCTATTTTACACATTTGCTATGTATTTCACACCCTGTTAACCTCTGTATTTCCCATCAGAATGCATTTACAAACTTCACGTAATTTTTATAGATTTCATAGAAAAAGAAAAGAAGTGCTTAAATCCCTTCAGCCACAAGAAAACAAAAGCATGCAGAAGGCTAAATTATACATTTTAGTTACCTTGCTGTGGATTTTATAAGGAATAAGTACAGCTCACATATGTTACATTGTAGCAGCCACTTCTGTAAAACTCACATTTTGTTGTCAGGAAAGAGAAGTGTCTCTACTGTCAAAATCACAGTTTGTCAAATGCTGCTATAGTCAACTCCCATACAGTTCACAATATCTTATTTTAAGGAATTTGCCTTTGGACGTGGTTGTGTTGTGTGTATTAATAAGAGCAATGGGGTGGGAAGCCCTACATAAATTACTGTATTTGCTTGTGTGCACCTGTTTAGGCATGTATGTGGAAGTTTAGTCTATATTAGATCAACGAACGCTTAAAAAAGCGAACAGGGATTAATCGACCATATGTAAACGAAGGCTTAAAATATCGAAGCAACAGAAACTCGAATTGCTTCCTAAGGAAAGAATTTGGTTGTCAGTTTCTGTTGCTTCGGTATTTTCAGTGCTGTGGTGGAAAGGTACGGGTTGGGTTCAGGTAAGTGTGCGATTGTGTGGATGTGAGTGTTAGGGCGGGTTAGGTGAGTTAGGGTTAGGGTGCGGGTTAGGTATGTGTGCAATTGTGTGGAAGTGAGGGTTAGGACGGGTTAGTGAGTTAGGGTTAGGGACTGGGTGAGGTGAGTGTGCGATAGTGATGGACCTTAGGGTTAGGGTTTGGGTTAAGGTAAATGGATAATTAATGGTGTGTGTATAGTTTAGTGTAGGATTAGGTGTCAGATTTTACGTGTATGTGTGTGGATTGCTGTTTGTTTGATATGCTTGTGTTGTGTGTATGTGTTTTGGAACAGCGATTTCTTTCCCTAGGAAAAAAATCGCTGTGCTGACAGTTAGAGATTGTAAGCTTTTGCTTACATAGGGTCGATTAATCACCGTTCACTTTTTTAAGCATTCGGTGATCTAATATAGACCCGGAAGTTTTTTCTTTTTTAATCTGTAAGGCTTGGTGTGCTTGAATATGTTTTATGTTTCTGTTTGAATGTGTTGCTTTTTTCTGCTATGTCTTGTAACGTAGCTAAAGCAAAAGGAAACCCACTGAGTTTCCTTGTTTTTCATGAGCTGTTATTCTGTGTTGAGAATTTTCAGCAGTGGGTTGGTCAATGTGCTTTTAAACCAAATGCCTGTGGGTGATCGTTGCAGAAGGTATTTCCAATCACAGTTATGGCTCAAAAATCAGTAGAGAATTTATTTTGAGAAAACGCAGTCTTGCATATGTTATAATAAAACAGCATTGAGTACACCATAGCATTGCGGGCAGCAACAGTCGTGGTCATTTTAGTAATCTTGTACATATTGGAGATGTGACTGCAGTGTTTCTTTGCCAAATCACAGTATCTTCAAATATTCACAGCTTTATATCAGATTCGACCGAGGTTGGGAGTCGGTGGTGGTGGAGGACTACGTCAGTCACTCAGTGATGTAATTTCCCCAGCCAAAGCCATGAATGGCTTTATGTGGGCTCCAAGAGGGGTAAAGAATGGTTGCCTCTGTGCATCCACTGTGTGGCGCTAATGGTCATTGATGCGTGACAGTACCTTCGGCTGCACAGATTTCACAGAGGGCATTCCTCTCAACTGTCCAGATTTTGCCTCCTCTTTTGTTCTGTTTCTCATACAATTGCAGTTTTTGGCAGATCATTGGGAAATCCATTGAGGGTCGCAGTCAGAAAATAACGAGAGTCACTCAAAGTCCAGACTTTGCCCTTTAGAAATTCATGCTAATGCAAAACCTGTTGTTCTATCTACTTTATAAGTTTGTAAAAGCAATATTTAAAAAGTATCAGCTTTGCTTCCTCCATTGTTTATGGCTTTGTACAGATTTCTTGCTCTGAGAGGTTGAGAGTTATGGCATAGGGTCAGATTTTGCCATGATGCAGACAGCAGTGTTGTGAGAGAACCCAAAATGGATGTAAGCAGAGGTACATTTCAAATGAGTTATTTGCATCCATTGATAGTCGGTGAGTTTCGTTTCAAGCCATATGAAAGATATTACATTACAAAGTCAGAAAATGTTAATAATGCAGTGAGCTAACCTTTCTTATCTCTCCCCATCCACAACTGCCTTTTCCTTTATATATACTGCTATATATTATGGGTTTAAAGTTCACACCTGCTAGATTATTGTGTACACTGTCATAGGTTCATAGGTGTGTACTAGGCTAATGGCCATGGGGCCTTTACAAGCCTAGCCATACGATTACCCTGGCATAGTGCCACCTGACCTTAGTTCCCAGTACCTCTGTCGAGTACAGCCACTGGAGTTATCCCCAGTATGAAATTTCTGTTTCCCACCCACTCATCAAGATTTCTCTTGAAGAGGGTCAGCAAGGTACTCTGCCTGACATGTATGGGAAGTCTGTTCCATAGCATGGGCAGTCTCTGGGTTATGAACCTGTCCCTCCAGCATGTTCTGTTAATTGTGGTAATGAGGTTGAGGTGTCTGGAGCGTGAGGTTTCTGTGTTTGAAGCTTTAAACTTGTGCCATGTGTTTCTTTGGTTGCACATTGAATGTGTGGTGTTACACAAAGGTCTGACTTTCTATCATACTTCTGAGTTGCTATTATAAATGCATTTTGGGTTTAGTATTGCCACATGCTTTTATTGCGGTTGTTGCAGTTCCTTCAGTTGGATGGCAAATAAAAAGCAGCATTCTTGGTAACCTCCTCCATGTTTGTGTGTACTTTACTGTAATTCTTAATCTATGTTCATTGTATTGTAAATAAAGAATAAAAAATTAAATGTAAAAAAAAAAAAAACAGTTCCAGAGGATTTTCAGTGTTGATTGAGATGGTGTGATGCAGACAGGATGAGGATATATTTTATTGTACACAATTTTGGCTATAGCGCACGATGATCCTAGCTACTGGAACTCAATATTAAAGATCCTAGCTACTGGAACTCGATATTAAAGCTACTCTACTAATAAAGTCTTGTTACCACTCGTTGTACATACAGACACAGCTACTCTTAGCTCAGTTGTTAAGGATATACCTTGGTACATGTCATTAACGGTTTACCATTGAAATGTCGCTGTGCAATTGCATGGCTATGAAGTATTCGAACAACAGATGTTTGAATACTTCATATGTGTGCAGGTTACATGAGCGAATGGACTGTGCATTCGCAAATATAATGTTCACTCATGTAAAGGGATCGCGGTACAGTGCGGTAAGGGAAATACAACCCTTTCCTCACTGTAGTGCGATCTCAGAGTTGGAATATTAAGTTGAGAGGGTGTGGGGGTGCAGGGGGGCTTGCCCCCCTGCATAAATGGGATGTTAGGTTAGCTAGTTAGGGAGTTACAGGAAGGGTGGGATTGTTGTTAAGTGTTGAAAATGTCGTAATCAACATTTCCGACATTAACAGCTATTTTGCGGCATTAGGAACATTCGGTAATGTGTACTTTCGGTGAAACACTTCGCTAATAAGTACACTTTTTTTTTAAATTTTGAGATTATGATAGTAAACCGTCACAAACACATATCAACTGGATGTTTAAATTCCATCTTTTATTTTGCTTGTGCAAAAATGGGGGGTGGCAGACAGTTTCTGGGTAGTGGGAGGATCAAAGATTTTACTTCATATTTTGGTCTGTTCTTCAGAAAATGTTTGGCTTTCTGGGAGCAGTCACTAAATGATGATATACATTTGTTTCTAAAAATGTTTGATTTTCTGGCAAATTACTGGAATGATTTAAGGAGTGCCGTCATTAGATGATGGTGTGCATTTGTTTTTCGGACTTCCTATCCTTCAGAAATACAAGTGTTGAGATGGATCTTGTTGTTCTGGTGGATTTCTGGGTTTGTGGGAGCAGTGTTTAAAATCTGTCCCTATTCTGGGGCCTTTGTCCCCACCATTCTGTCAGGCTTTGTCCAGACGTTTGCAGTAAGCTTTTGCAGTAAGCATACCTCTCAAGTGTACAGAGTTTTGAAGAATGTCCAAATTTATTTAGGTCCATTTTTTATAAAATTAAGGTTTTTCTGTCAAATGAATGGCAAATCATTAAGGATTCAAGTTTGAAAATAATGACAGACATTTGAGTTTCAGACTTCATACCCCTCAGAAAATTCATGTTAAAGCAAAACCTGTTATTTTATCAACCTTTTACATTTGTAAGAGCTATATTAAAATTATCCCTATTTTTGGCCTTTGTCACATTTATTTATGGCTTTGTTCAGATTTCTTGCTCTAAGAGGTTCAGAGGTATGGCAGTCATTGAGGTTAAGGGGGAAGAGCCTTGGTGACGTACATTTCTGGGGGTTTTGCATAACTCTCAACCTTCCATCTCCAAAATAGAGAACATCAGCCATCATAACATGGGACAAACTGGGCATGAGGTGAAACAGAGAATACTAATGGATTATTAGCAAATTCAGCTTGGAGGGTTAAAGTATGCTGTTCACTTATATAATTAAAAAAAACTGTTAATGAATTAATGCACATCAGTAGGGAATTCCTGATATGGATTGCTGCATCCTTGGTGTAGAATTTTGGGAAGTGTGGACTGCTGATATTCCTAATGAGTTGCATAGCTGGACCATGTGTGACTCTGTCCTGGTGTATGGGCAGGGGTAATCATATATATTATTAAAAAAAAATGCAAAGGCAGGGTCAAGGGGAAGGAAGTGCAGTTTGGAAGGCGGTATAGGGTACTGATACATATTAACAGAAGGGCTTTTTTTTTCTCGATAACTGCTACAGTAATTATCATGTTTTTTTTTTTAGCAGATGTCACACAGGAAAGCAGGGTGGCAGTCAAGGGACGTTGTGGCAGGGATCCACCCACCACTGAAGTGGTGCATGATGTAGTTGCAGATGGTGGTCACAGGTGCTGGCTGCTGCTGTCGTGTGTGTTTCATCTGCTGAAGCGCTATGATGTCCCACTCGCTAGACTGGTGTGCAATGAGGTCACAGATGGGGGAGTGCAGAGAGAGCAACAGTCAGTAGCCTGAAGGAAGTGGATTTGAAAGGTAATGGATTCTGCTGGGGTGGATGTTTCGGTTTCTGGAGTGGCGTAAAATGAGGTTACAGGTAATCTTACTTATTTGGTGCTCATTAAGGCACATCATAATTGGTGCAGTTTGGAGTAGTGTAGAGGCAAGTGAGGAGGAGGTATATTGGGGATAGGGTAATGAAGGGTTGGGGATTGTTTATGGGCAGTTTGGAGTTCCCGCAGTTGGGGTGGAGTCACAACAATTATAGGAAGTTACTACGCTAATGGCTCTAGGGTCCTTACAAGCTAGCCAAGTTCAACCCTTATTTTCATGTGCAGAACCCATTGTCCTAGTCCAGGGGGGACATGGGTGGAACCCCTGGGGTGAATTTATGGTTACCCTGCCAGTTGTTCAAATGGTGTTTGAAGAGGGCCAATTGAGGTGTTCTGTTTGACATGAAGTAGGAGTCTGTTCCAAAGGTGTGGTATTTTCTGGGAGACAAATCTATCCCTCAAGCAGGTTCTACTAATGCCACATACCAGGTTAAGGTCTTTAGCGTGAGTAACATGTGTACCATTTGACTTGCGCTTTGGGATGATAGGAAGTGGTTTGGTATATGTATGACTTTTAAGAGTAGGTAGGGTTTGATGGAGCATTGTAGGTATGCAGATGTTTTGGGGAATATATGAGGATGGGGTGTTTTATTGGCTACGCAGAAGTTAGAAGGCTTAAGCAAGGCACTGTTTTTGGGATTCCTTGCAGATGTAGGCCATGTTTAAATTCCTTATCAGATGGAAAGGTAACACATGGAAAGATGAGCTTCGAGGGGAAAGCCAAGGAAATGCAGCGGATTTAGGCTGTTGTTCAGCTCTTTGGACTACTGAAGTTGCATGCTGGACAGTTTACTTGGGTCATTTTTGGTGAGGGTTAATAAGCGGGTACATTGTTTTACCATTGTGGTGCCTTTTGGAGCATTTCAGTGGGATGATCTTTTGGCAGATGGATAGAGTTGTTCATGGGGATTTGCATTTGTTTACAAATGTGACAGGAGGTGTGTTGACGGACATAAGTTGGGGGATTTGGTTTGTGGCTTGTTGGACGACAGGAGGGAAGGATAATGGGGGGGAGTTGAATATTTGGAATTTCAATTTAATCTAGTGTAGGAGTTTAGCGGGAATTGTTGGGGATTAGGATTCATTTCAGGCTTGGGAACAAGGTAAGGCAGTTCGGTTGGTCAAGGGGGATTTAGCTGCGAGTACTATAGTTGCACAGGTGACAAGGCTATGTGAACTTACTAAATCTTGGTTGGTGGTTCAGTTGGTTTGTAGGCTTGAGGTAGGATTGATAGTTTGCAGACTGTCAGACATTGGCTATTGTCAAGATAGGTTTTGTTGTGGCAGTTGGTTTTGGCAACTGGAGGTTTATTGGGCTACAGTTTATGTGGCATTTATTTTATGGATGTATTGAAGTCCTTCTGAGGGTGGTTTGTTGGGCAGCAGATGTTATGATGTCATTAAATGTTTCTTGTTTATAATGGTTAGCTGGTGTGATGGCAAGATTGCTATTAAACTGATTTTGGAAAGGAAATCTCATTTTGTCATTATTATATACATTTGGTGGTAAAATAGGGCTGCAGTTAAGAATGATGGCATGAAACTGCCCTTGCGTGGTTTCACGTGGCTTTGGGTTTAGTATTCTGGTGGTACATTTTGTAGGTAATGACCTGGGAATCATTAAAAAGTTACTATTGGTAGTTAGGATAAGTGAGAATTTAGTTAATATACAGAGGTTATGTAAAGTTTTGGTTATTACTTTAGCATTGGTGAGGGATCATTTGATTAATTTCAGCCATTTAGGCAACTGATTGCTCTGGGCATTTTTATATGATAGGGCTTTGTGAGGTGATGACAGGGATCCAGTTTGGTTTAGAGAGGATGGAGTACACCGAATGATGGTTGGCTTACCTCTTTTAATGTGTGGTTAGGTTGTTGGAAGTTTTGATAGGAGGGAGGGGGAACAGCCTGGTCAAGCTGGTGGGCAGATAATAGAGGTAGCCTCGCCCTCTTTTTTTTCCCCTCAGGTGTTGAATGTGCATTTCAATGAGTTGGGAAACTAAAGTGAGCAGTTGGACAATGCTTCATAAGTTAAGTGAGCAGAAGTAAGGATGCTGCTTATTTGGTCAGGCTGTGTGAGGTCATGCTGCCCTAGTTAACAGTTATATGGATGTTTATCCTGTGATTATCAGCTATACTATGTTTATGTTGTGATTAATAAATAATACTGGTTAATGAAGTTATGTTTATGGAAGTTTAATAAAGGTCGTCAGATGTGATTTGGTGTGATGTGTGTTTATTGAAGGGGACCAGGACAATGTACTTTATTTCAGAACTACCTCCGAGTTTTAATAGAGAACCATGGACTAGTAGTACAGAGTACAGCTGCACTATCCACAAGCCGGTAGCAGAATGAAGTTATTTTACACGTGTTCTGCAAATCTGATATTGCCAAGATGGTGATGCGTGCTATTTTCATTTTCAGAACAGATTGTTGTAAAATTAACTTGAAAGATCTTATTAGAAAACTGTTGCGACAATCTGTTCTGATCAGAGAAGCATGAAAGGTAATGTCATTTCTATTTCATATGCTTCTGTGACAGTCGTATGCTCACGTAATGAAGCCTGCAAAAATGAAAGTAGATATTTATGAATTTAGGTAAATTGAAGTTAAAGGAAACTGTGGGCCACAGAGTTTGACTTGAAAATAGAAAACAGTAATATGGAAAAATGTTATGGTTTCTAGAAATGTGGACAGTTAAGATCCATACAATGTAGTACACAGCCGTATGAATGTTTCTTTTTTTACATTAGCCATTGTTCAGTTTTAAACAGTTTTCCTCTCTTTTCGGTACAATTAATATCCTTCACTATCTGCATACTGCTGTTAATGTCATGAAACCTGTTAAAGAACAAATAACTAATATTAATGTTCAACTATTTTATTATACTGTCATTCATAGTACAACTCCACATAAGGAATATCTCCTCTTGCTCAATCATTTCTGAAGTTATGTTTTCTTTCTAAAATCCTTTTTAAATTAAAATATCCATAGAATTTGTTATACGTGACAGACAGCAATGTTACAAGCACAGAGGCACTTTAAATCTTACTGTGATATGCGGAATGTGGACTGTGTTAAAAGCCTTCTTTTATTATAGCCATTGCAGACTCAAACAACGCTGCTGTTTGTCAACTACTTATGAACCCAACATTCAATATCTCTTCTTAGAACCACACCCCATAAGCAGAATCACTGAAAATTTGCAGCTTTTTTCCTAAAAGCTTGGCCAAATTCCATAACATTTATGAAGTTTCAGTTCTGCACATTGACAGTTTTATCAAAGTTGGTAGGTGGCACTTCTAAATATTCATTTACAGAACGTTCCGCAAGACTATATCTGAGTTACTACATAGATTTGACAGTGTTCAGTAAATTATCCTTTAATGTAAAAGCAATGTGGCAATATCTCATTAAATTAACTACAAAAAGAAACAGTTCAGCTCTTAAAAAATAATTTTGGATAACTTCTGAATGTGACAGAAAGATGGTGGAAAGGCAGAAGATAAGCTATTCAAACTTACTTGCTAATGGCTTAAAATAAGTCATCAGAATGCATAGATGTTTAAAACTCGGCAAAATATCCAGTTACAGAAGTCAGGTTACTTAATCTGAGTCAAAGAAATAGTTAAATTAAGTGAGATTAATCATTTGTTCTTCAGTATGCACAAAAAACAAATGAAAGAAAACCTGTGGTTGGAAGTGTAACAGAATAAAATAAGATGAATTGCATTCAAAGGGCTTTAATACATTTAAAATTAGATCCGATTGAGTTTAGATGTAAATATGTAATTAAATTTAAACTTTAAAATGAATCAGAAGCATTGCTAAAAGGATGGGTCATGGCAATAGGAAAAGACCATTGATTACAGTAGGAAGACTGCCTGCTAAATCTATATCCTGGAGGCAGTGCTGCCTTGAAACTAGAAGATGATGCTAATGCTAAATGCTGTAATATTTGCAGTTATGGTGTTCTGTCCTGGAAAAGGTTGTTTTTAGTTCACTGTGAACCAGTATGTCTACTGAATCTGGGCAGGGAGACATATGCTGTTGAGAATGTAATAACTGCAAGTGGCACAGGGAACACTTTGTGCTCAATAAATCATTACATTCATGCCCAAGCAGCTCTAGATCATCTGTGAGCCCTCCCTGATACCATTGCAGGTCAAGTTACTCAGGGCAAAGAAGCATATAATACCCATGAGGTCACTGTAAGTGCAGTGGAAAAAAAAAGTCTGCCTAGAAGTTCACTATAAATGTGTAGTCCAGCATTTCCAGAAAAAGACCACCTGGGTATCTTTCAGGTGCAGAAGGATGAGGCCATAACTGAAACTGAAATATGATCAATGGCAGACATTTTCATGTGCAGAAGTATAAATCAGTGATTAGCAAAATGGGTTACCAACCATACTTCGGACTCTCAAAAATGACCTGAACTTCCTCTGTGTGGTATCATGCACATCTTGTTGCTAGTTAAGAATGCTTATTCTATATGTTAAGTACAAAATGAAAATAAAAAAATGTGGGTAGGCCTAGATCTATGGAGTAGAGGAATGGAGCCAAGACCAGAGTTGGATTAGCAATGTTGGCGCTAGATAAGTCAAGCAGGGAGGGAGTAGAATGAAAAACTTGGTTCACCCCCTTTTCTAGGAAGAAGGGAAGGATTGTGGTCACTTGGCATGCATGCTGGGAGGTGTGACTTCTCTGATGGAAATTGGGAAAGATGAAGTCCCATGCATGAGGATGGTGGTTGGGACTGCTCGCTGGTAATGTCCTTTGCGAATTGAAGAGTGACCAGTGCAGCCAGCCCACTGAATGCCTCCTCTCTTCTATTACTGAGCATCCACAAGAATCCAGGATACAAAAACATAAAAACCCTTGAACCACTCCTGATGGCTGCCTAAATGACAGCCCCTTCCAGACCAACAGTTATCCTCAGAGATGAGGGGAATGAACGGGTATATAGGCCAAGACTGTGCTGATGATAATCAGGCAGCAGGGGCAAAAAGAGAAAGAAACACTGGTAAATAACTATAAACTGAAACATTTATTTATTTATTACATTTGTTCACTGGGTAATGGCCATCTGGGCCAGAAGCCCATTTTCAGTGGAGACCCAGGGAGAAAAGCTCCAGTTTACAGTTACAGAAAGTAATAATACTAATCACATTTGCAATAATGGCAGAAAATACCGCTAGCAAAACTAATATTACTACAGTAGTAAGACTATTGGCAAAAATTAATTATGATTGATCCATAGTAACAGTATAATTAAACTGGCAATATTAATTACTGTCAAGGACAAATACAGCAGCTGGTAACAGAATGCATGAATATACAATGATTTAGGAGACCATATAGTGTACATGACATATAACAGTAAGGTTGTGTAGGACCTATGCCCAAAAACTAGTTGGTGATTTAAAACTGAAGCATTTAGCTAGGTAGTAAGAAACAGAAATCATGGGGTTAAGAGCTAGAGATTAGAAGGAGCAGAACTAGGAGATAAAGTCAGGGAGTAGGTAGACTTAGCCAGGTGTATAGCAGGTGCAAAGCCAATGTTTTGCTAGATGTTCTTTTAGGAGTTGTTTGAACTCCTGATAGTTAACATTTTTTGCTATGGTTTGAGGAATCATGTTCCAGAGCTTGGGAATTTTGTAAGAGTAGAGGAGGTACCACGGGAGTTGTGGGGTTGAATAACCTTTAGCATTAGTTTGTTAGAAGCTCTAAGGGATCTGATATTGTCATTGGGGTAGATTAGTTTGGAAAGTGCAGGACAGTCGTTGGGTTGGTGGATTAGTTTGTGGGCTATGGTCAGTTGGTTGAATGATAAGAGGTTAGGGAGTTCTAGCCAGTTGAGTTGGGAAAGTACGGTGTAGTGGTGGGTTCTTTATGGGTGTCCTGTGGCAAACTTAGCGATTTTGTTGTAGCAAGATTCTAGGTTTTATTTAGGTCAGTTTTTCACAGGTTAGTAAATATTCGGGATCCGTAAAGGATGACGGAAAGTAGCTGTGAGTGAGCAGTGGCTAGTCTGGCACTTTCTGTAAGGTATTGTTTGGCTCTATTCAGTGTGCCTAGTTTGGAGTCGACTTATTTGATTGTGAGGGAAATGTGCCTGTCAAATCTTAGGTTGTCGTCTATTGTTATGCCCAGAAGTTTGGTTTGGCTTGTGGGTTCTATCTTGGGTTCCATTTGAGGACAGTATTGTTAGAGGGGGTTTGTGTGATTTGGGT
The DNA here is from genome assembly GCF_019279795.1 of Protopterus annectens. Classification (NCBI taxonomy): domain Eukaryota; kingdom Metazoa; phylum Chordata; order Ceratodontiformes; family Protopteridae; genus Protopterus; species Protopterus annectens. Next base: position 843,388,431 of record NC_056748.1, on the reverse strand, counting down.
TTGTTGTTTATGAAGACTATTATCTTAGTTTTGTTTGGGTTTAAAAGCATGGCAGCAATGACATTAAAAACGACTGCAATGACTCTGCAGATGGTAAATCAGTAACTGCCATGTCTCTTCTGTCTGTAATGAAATTCACTGGACTTTTCAAGTCACTGTACCTGCTGCACATTAATCAATGATACATGTTTTATATGTTTTATGATCTTAATGAAGTAAGCAATGTAAAGCAAGATGGTGCGTCATATAGTTGGGAATGAAATACATTAGAATGTTATAAAAATAAACCACATATGTCCTTTCTATCCATACTGCACCACATGTACATTTGCAAGTCAGCATTAGTAGATAACAGAGCTGCTTTGTCAAGGAATACTTGTTATTTATAGTATATCAATGCTGAATGCAGTCTTTAAGTATAGATCACTAAATAACACAATGGGTTTTAAATCAATCTATTGATTAATATGTAAAAAATACAAAAGATGAAAATATGTCACCACATGTATCCTTTTTCCTATTTATGCACTGTATGTATGTTTCCAAATCATAACCAAGGAAGGAATCTCGTTATTGTTAAGCATTTCTTAGCTCCTTCTGAATGACTAACACATACTAAAAGTTAATAAAGTTAAATGTATGCAGAGAGCAACAAAATGTATCACGTATTAAAGAAAAAGAGCAGGTAATCTAAACTTACTGAATGCAATAAGTTACACCTTGTCGGTGTGAATCCCCCGAAAATAAACCACAGACCTAGCAGGACTAACTTGGTCAACAAAGTAAAACAGTGAGGAGCATGGTGACACTGAATGACTATTTATTCTAATAAGCACAAAAAATACATCACATAAGTAATACAACACTGTATAAAAAACACAGCAATCAAGAAAAGCACATGGAAAACCAGCTTTCTTTTTCTTTTGGTTGTGGTGAAACCAACTAGCCAATTGCCATGTCCACAGTCAGTGGTTTAAAACATTTTCATCCATTTCACCAACATTCGGTTCTTATTCCACATGCAAACCCCCTAAGGGTGACTGAAGCTGGCATATATGCTTTAAGTAACTTTTGATGCCATACTAAAGACCTTAACTCTTACAAAAATAACATTTATTTCATTTTTTTTTCTAAATGATGGTCATCTAAAAATAGGAGCAAAAAAAATAATTGCCTCCTGTCCAGGTATTTAATGGCTTTCACATTTTATTAAGAGGTAGAAGCTCTATGACATTGTTTTAAGCAAATTAGTTCAAATGACTGCATGAACAAATAATGTTTCTGTATAAAGTGCTACATGAATGTTTCTACCAATTAAAATGAAACATGGTCTGTGCATTTTCTTCCATCAAGTGGTTTGACATGTGGCTTAACTACAGAGTATACTTTTACCGAATATATTCATGCAGCCTTTTTGTTGCTCTGTCATATTAAGAAAAAGAGGGAAACATTTAGTTATTGAGTGGCATATGGAAAAAACTGAATGCAAAATTAAATATGTTATGCCCCTTTTATTTAAAGTTTTGGAAGGCTTGAAACAGTGTAATGTTCTTTTGCTTAGTGCAGTTTGTATAGTAGTAGGACAAATACCATCACAGGAATTCAACAAAAAAAAAAAACACCACTTTCATAAAGGGCTGCTCTAAAAAGGCCCTGTTTCCATGATATGGCATTTTGCAAATCAGAGACACATTAGCTGCAAAGTGATAAGATCTCATTCACAGTCAGCCTCTGTGACAGTAGATCAACACTTCCTGAGGTAGTTAACAGAGAAGATGACCACATTGTATTAGCACAGACATCCCCATCGTCCGCGCTTCCACACACCCACCCATATCTGTCTCTGTATGGTTAAAACATCCCTAATGTCTCCTTCTTCCTGTCTTCAAAAATCACAAACAATTTCAGTAAGTCATTAATGCCAGACATTAGAGTTTCACACTTCATATCCTTCAGTAAAATCCATCATAGTGCAAAAGCTGTTAGATTAGCAACTTTCTAAGTTTGTTGGAGACATAATTAAAATCTGCCCATTTTCTGTCCCTCTTCCGCATACATCAGAACTATTGCAGGCACTGAATAATGGCTCAAACCCCCCATTTAACCCCCCCCGCCCGCTGCACTAAGTTATCAGTTAAGTGCAGTGGGATAGTTTCATGGTTTACTCTGGCAATGGTGCAGGGTTCAAATCCTTTTACTCCTCTTTCTCACTTCCTTTTTAAATGGTATTACTGTTGTCTAGTGGTGCTGCAGACGACTAAGATCAGGGTTGGAATCTCTTTCAGTGCATTTAATGCATGCTAGTTAATGGTATCCCTGGTGTTATGTGGTTCCCCAACTAAGTTTCCTTTAAGTGCTTTTAAGGCATGCTATATAGTCCCAATTGTCTAGTGTTTCACCTTTCCTTACACCATAATAAGTTATCTCTGGTGTCCGATGTTCCACCACCCCAACTCACATCTGTAGGGTTACCCCTGGTATGACGTCTAGTGTTACCTCACCCACCTGACCCAATGCTGCAGGCTTTGTTGGGTAGTCTAGGGGTTTATGAAAGTGTGATAGCCATGTCAGTCCTCCTGCACACACACACACACACACACACACACAGCAGCCTCCCCACCTGATGGCATTCATGTGACACTCACCTATTCATCCATACACACATGTGCACGCACTTCATTTAAACTTCTAGGTAGTCTCTGTCACACAGACACGTGTATATATATATATATATATATATATATATATATATATATATATATATATATATATATATATATATATATATATATATACACACACACACACACACACACACACACACACACTCTCTGTCATACTTTTAACCCCTCACACATGCACCCTAAAATTTACTGACCACTAGACTCTCCTGCACTTAACTCCATCATGACTGACCAAGAGCAACTGTTCCACTTTACAAAGCCAATTGATTTTCTGCATCACTCAGCTGCTAAATGCCTTACAGCATGCAGTTCCAAGGAACTGCTCATGGCTAATTAGCATATGCACTTCCTTGAACTTCCTCATTAGCATTTAGCATTGTTTCACGTTGCAGCAATAAATTAGAACTGGCTGCCATGAGGTTTATACCTCATATATACCTTGGGGTAACATTTCTGAATTGGGTCCAGTGTGTGCATTCCTCCAGTCTGTCTATCCACAATTCATTTTTTCCCATTTTTGCACATGGGGTCAGGGTGTCATTTCAACAGTAAGAATCCTGTAGAGCCAAGGTTTACACTACTGCGCTGCTACCCTGCCACTGTAGTTGATTAACACCACACACTCATGCACACTCACACCTACGGCCAATTTAGAGTGTCCAATACACCTACTGCATATGTTTAAAATTTGGGAGGAAACTGGAGCACCAAGAGGAAACCCACACAAACACAGGGAGGACATGCAAACTCCACACAGAAGGCACCACAGCCAAGAATTGAATAGGGGAACCTCTTGCAGTGAGGCAAAATCACCATCCGCTGCACCACTGTGCAAGCCTATATGTGTTCCAGTCTGTTTAGGAAATTGTTTTAGTTAATGTAGCAGTTATATTTAAATAAAAGTCAAATTATTTATTGTTGATTAAGATAATCTTGCTTGTAGGAGTCTTTGTGGAGCAAGGTGCATGCATTGTATTAAGATATAAAATATGCTATATAGGCTGAAAGCAGAATACACTTCTATTGAATATGTTACATTTTCTGCTTCTTTTGACATCATGTAATTTCATATATTGAGTTTTAACACAGAAAGGAGTATAATACAGTAAGAGAAAATTGTTCAAAATTCTAAAACATTAAAAAAATCATCATCCTTTGACAATTATATTAATCAAATACTGCCAATTAGCTGAGTGCTGAGCAAATGAATATGGAGTATCTTAAAAGGAAATCTTCGGGGAATTAATATAAAGGATAAAGCAGTGATCTGTTGGCATCTTCTCTTTTAAGATGAAATGTTAAGAACAGAGTTCATCTGCTTAGTTGCCCTGAGAAACGGGACTATTTTTTTTTTCTGATCTGAAATGCATTTGGTAATGTTATAAAATTTACATTAGAATAAGATGTTTTTTCTACAGATAATATTGTACATATTATAGGCAAAATGCTATGTGATTATTGGAAATGGGGGATGTTAGACTATATAGCTACATTCTAGTAATTACTGAATGGTATTGCTATGTTTTCCTTAGTTTATTGTACATTTTATTTATTTTATTTTTATTTTACATTTGTTGACCGGGCTGGTCCAACTGGATTTATGTCCATTTTCAGCAGAGGCCCGGGGAGAAAAGCTCCACATGCAAGCGATTGTAATATCAGGTAAAAATAATTAGACATGGTTATAATATATATGACAAAATCATTGTCCACAGTTATATTTAAATAAAAGTCAAATTATTTTTTTTTCTTCATAAAGTTATAGTGTAAGCTGACTGGCGGTTTTACTGGATTTTTGAAACAATTATATGCAAAGCATACTTTTCATTCAGTTCTATAATTTAGCAAATACTGTTGTCAGGTTTAGTTAAAACAAGTCCTTTTATACATTTTTTATTTCTTTCTAGAAAGCAAGGTTCTGTGATCTTACATCTAATGCATATTAATTAATCTTTACACTTAATGATTTGCATTTAAAAGGTATAGGATAATTCATTCGTATTGCAATTATCCATTCAACTTGTTCACGATCTGTACATGCATTTGTGACTAGACCATTTATTAGGCAGTTAGGCAGACAGTTTGGGTTAAATCAGTAAGTGGGTAGTTTGATTAGGATTGCCCAAATGTATGACGGTATTAGAGAACTGCTTTTTTTAAATATATAGACTTACAATGCGCCTTTTGAGGCATCATTATTCGGCTTTTTCCAATGAAAAATAAGCTGCAAAAGCCTATTTCATGTAAAATTTATATTTATTTTATTTTTTTCTTTAAAATTGGTTTACCGGTTTCAGTTTTAACCCTTGCCACCACTTATCTCTTAGCATCCCTTCTCTATGCTTCCTCTATTCTATCTAATCTTCACTCTTCCCTCAAAGTAAAACCCAGTCAATGCTATAATAAAATAGCCAATTGCCCCAGGGCAGTCCCACTATTCTCATCACTGCTCTGCTCTCAAGACCTTAAATTGGCTTGAACTACCCCATCTACTGACTTTCAATCAACTATCATTAACACACAATACTGTATAACTCCTCATTTTCACAAACTACCTCATCATTACTTCAACAATATATTCCATATGCTCTTCTCACAAGCACCTACTATCTATTTACAAACCTCAAAGATGCAATGGCATTATAGTCCATATAGCAGAAAAAAGCACCAAAAGGTAAACTGTTGAAACATAAAACACCATAATAGGCTCCAAACCTTTTGTATAGTCTAAGATATATGAAATAACTGTTGGTTGAAATATCACAGCACAAACAATTCCACAAGAAGTTCAGGCTCCAAACCTTTTTTAATAGTCCAGGATATATGAAAAAAACTGTTAAAATGCCACAGCATAAACAATTCCTGAATAAGTTAAGCGCTTTCACTTAGGTCTATCCCAAGCTTCATCAGAACATGGAATAAAATCAATCAGCCACTTTTAAACAAATTCAAAAATTGTCAGCCAATAGTAATATCTCATGCATAATTAAATACATTCATCCCCCTGCATTATTTAAAGCCACAGTAAAATATATGCTGTAGTAAACCCTTGTGTTAAAACAGTCCATATGCTCACTGTGGTGCCAAATCCATCAGACTTGTGCCTCATTACTCTTAAGTCTCGGCTCAAAAAACATCTGCCCAATAAATGGATCTGACCATGCTCCACTCCAGCTTAGTATTCATTAATATTCTCATGTCCCCATTTTCACGGTCTCTCTCCATCTACCCTACAACCCATCTTCCCAACCCTCCTTTCTAGCCTTCCCTTCAGTCTGCCTTAACTATCAAATATTATTTCATTCTGTTCTTACACTTCCCTTAATTTATCTCAGAAACCATAACTGTTTATACCATATATACTGCTAAACTTCTCTAGCTAGAGTCAGTATATAGTGTGTTCCAACTTTATTACTTGGCATGTATTATCATGAATCATATATATTAGGAATTATCATGTATCATGTAGTGTGTTCAAACTTGATTGCTTCTTTTTATTGTATCCACAAACTGTTGTTCTGTGATATCCTCTTTGTCTTATCATATTCATGTATATAGAGTGATCTAACCATATTGCTTATTTTATAGTATGCAGAGATTATACATCTGTGATATTGTCTTAGTCTTTGTAACCAATGTCAATTTGTAGTCTGTCTAAAATCTTCTCGGGAGCTTTACTCCCTGGGCCTCCAATGAAAATCGGCACTTACCCAGTTGGACTTTCCCAATAAATAAATAAATATTTAGTAAAATATAGCAAGACTATAAAGAAATCACAAATCTGTAAAACATCATGATTATAATAGACCATTATTTACAATAAATCACATTTAGAAAGTAAAGTGTCTGTATGATATTTGCAGCTGTGTTGTCGTCTAAATGGGAATGAAAGGATAGCTATTCAACAGATACAATAATTAATAAAATTCTAACATGTAAAGTTAAATTTAATTTATTCAAGGGGTAGTTTAATAAGTGGCAAACTGTTTCTTAATCAATAAAACATAATTTTAACTCACAAAATAGCAACATCTTTAGAAAATGTCAAACTACAGTCAGATGTGAACTCAAAAGTGTTAACACAGACAGGAAACTAGGTCTATACTTCTGACAGGATCAAATAAAATCTAATACAATCCCTGTAAGTAATTAAAATGTTGCAAATATAAAAGGATATTTTATTGGCATTTAGCAAAGTGGATAAGTAAGAACTAAATGAAAGCTTCCTGACTTCCTTTTTAAACAACTTAATGTTTCAAATAAGAGTACAGATAGTCATGCAAAAGCTATTACTTAACCAACATTAGACAAACAAACCAAAAAATAAACAAATAAAGGTAATAAAGCTTCATGTACAGATGGGGTAATTGCTGAGATTTATAAAATATTTTTCCAAAATATGTTATTTATCTATTTAAAAAGTATTACAATTCAAAATGAGATAACTATTCCCCTTCCTGGATATAAATACCTAATGAGTTCCTTTGTAAAAACAATAAAACAGGATAAGACTCTAACCTTGTGTGCCTTGTAGTCCAGTTTCGTTACTAAATGTAGATAATAAAATATTCATGTTAGCCTAATTTGATAGATGAAAACTAAAGATGCCACCCCAAAAAGATACGGATCATACTAGTTTTATTAGAAGAAAAATACAAATGAATATTAAAAAATAATATGTTGATATTAAAACAGGGATTTAGCAGTGGCTAGTTTAGAGAAGGAAAACGCTTTTGATTTTCCAACAATTAAGGCTATGGAAGAATTCAGTTTTTCAGATTTTTATACAAAATTAATAAAAACATTATGCAATTAATTAGGGTGAATTAAAATAAGAACATATGTCTTACATTTAACAACAAAATTAACTAAAAGTTGCCACTTTCACATCTCATTTGTTTTAGCTATAGAATTATTAGAAAACTGTAAAGAATAAATGCAACATAAAACTACCACTGTTTGCAGATGATATAGTATTGGTATTCCAAAATATTTATAGTGGTTGGAGCCAGAATAAGAATCTTCAAAGATCATCAATCAGTTTTAGATAAACTGTAAAAGTTTTATATAGGCACATATGAATATCAGAACCACTACTACTCTCATAGGTAAGTACTAGACTAGCTGCCCTTATGGGTTATTTTAAGCCTACCCAGTTGCCCTTTTTGTAGTTGAATTAACCTATCCCATTTGGTTAGAGTCTGGCCTTACCCATCCCAAGGTCAATAATTATATATACTACCCCTAAAGAGAATAAATATGATCATACCATAAATAATTTGAGGAGACCCGTGTGTGGGACAAAACATTTAGGAGCTGCCTCTGTCTCTTAGTAGAACTTGGGGCAGAACTAGGGTAAATTTTCAGTTTCCTAACCACGAGTACGGACAGGGATGAACTTTTATGCAGATGGAGATTCTGTTCCACAGCAACGCTATCCACTGTGAGATGTACCTGTCTCTCCAAACTATTCTGTTGATGTTGCAGAATTAGATAAGATCTCTACACTGAGTATTTCTGATGTAATTTGACTTGCTGATGTGCAGTCAATTCTTCATTATGGGGGCAGAGGATGGCTTGTATGTCAGGATTTAGTCAGCTCTTAGCAGTCTGTAGGATACAAAGTATAGTGACAGGGCTTTGAGTCAGTCCATGTAGGGCATGTTGTTTAAACATTGTTTGCTGCATATGTCTGGACAGATACATGCCAAAGGGGACTTATATATATATATATATATAGAGAGAGAGAGAGAGAGAGCGAGTGAGCGATAACCTTAGGCATAGATGATGTTTCTCATCTAGTATTATATTAGGATTAAATAACTAGGCTTGTACAGACCCTCAGGTCAATAGCCTAGTAACATCCTATGAACCTATATATTCAATGACTGGCCTAATGAGGGCTGAGTAAACAGGACTATGATATCCCTAGATCTAGACACAATCCCTTTGTTTATAAGTTGTGCACTATAAAAGGTATGTCTTACAAAAATAGATGCATGTTGGTCAAAAGTTAGGTCACTATCCACACGAGTTCCCAAATCCCAAACAACTGGGTCAGCTCTTAGGGGTGTATCAGCAATGTAGTATTTAGTTTTGGTGTTTAGTTTCACTCCATGATTTTTGACAGCAGTTATTTATTTGAAACAAACCTTTCTGCAGGAGGGCTAAGTCATTTGGGGATTCAATGACTACTCCTAGCTTGCAAACTTAGTCGGCCAGAGCCCTTTGGCACTGGATTTTATTTCAGAAAAATAGATACCAAACTGGAGAGGTCACAACACAGAACCCTGGGGGACTCCACTGAAGACTGGTCTCCATGTGGAGGTAACTTCCCCTATTTTGTTTTCCCACATCTTATCTGTGAGCCAGTTAACAATGCAGCAGGTGACATAGGGGTATATTGCCAGCTTATTTAGCATTTCTACTAAGCCTGGATGGGGAATTGTGTCAAAATCTTTGGCCTAGTTGAGGTATGCAGTGTGTACCATTTTGCCTTCATCCACTGCTTTGGTGACCTTTTCAAAAACTCTACTAGAATGAGTAACCATGTCCTGTCCTTGACGAATCCAAACTGAGATGGATCCAGTGTTTGGAGGTCCCCTATAACCTGTTTGATCACTTATTTTTGGGATTCACTTATTAGTTCCCCAATTCTTTCCATAGCTTTACATATCAGGATGGTCAGACTTATGGATCTGTGATTGACTGGGTCTGCATAAGGTCTTCCCTTATGGAGGAGAATGACCGTAGCCTTCTAGGTGACAAAATACCAATACCAACACCAACACCAGTGCTATAATTGCTGAGTTTAAATCTTGTGAGTTCAGTTAGTGTCATGCAACACTGCAAAAGGTTTAATTAATTATTCAGAATTATAAAACAATAAAGATAATCATCATTTGGCAAATTACGTCAAATACTGTCAATCAATTTTAGAAGGACAAAATGCTGACATTCGAAAATTATTCTAATTCCTTCTTTACTAAGTTAATTTTTCAAATGCCCCCACTTCATTTCTACTGGGAAGATCTCTTACTCCTATACTCATTAAATAGAATCCAAACAACATGGGGAATCAATGGCTTTTTAATTGAATCAGAGTTTCATACAAGTAATATGTTCCTTAACATATGTTTAAATAGTGTTAACAAATTAGACATATCAAAAACAAGTTCCAAGTTCCCTCATCCATTTTGCTTTACCAGGATGTTTAGCATTCATTGGGCATATTTTGTTGAGGTTTCTAAACTAAAGATAAATATCTACATTTTGAAATTGCCTATGTAAATACTTCAGTAACATCCATAAAGTAGGGATATGTGACTCAACAAAGTTTGCCTGTGTTACTCTGAGTATAATAACATGTACAAACAGGACAAAAACATTTTACTTGAAAATGTTCCAAGGAATAAAATAAGCCTGGTATAAATGTTAGATGCCCTGAAATAAAGAATGTAATGTTCACAATGTCATTACTTGTCTCAGTAAATAAGTATCAGTGAAAAGGAACATTTTGTACTTATAAAAATTCCTAAGGCTGTTCTGCAGATTTTTTCCCTTTCATAATGTAAACAGATAGTTTTTTACTGTCAGTTGCTCATTCACTATAGCATTTATGCAAATGTCATAAGCACTACATGAATAGAATTTCTCTCCTCTGAAAAAGGGCTGTTGCCAGTGCACACACATTATGACCTATAGATTGGTTAGCCAATTAAGCAGCCTGGTCATATGCACAATCTGTCTTGCTGTCATCATGTTTCTAACGCCTGCATTAAAAATGTATTGGCTTGTTACAATGTATAAAGCATTAATTCAAGATAATTCGGTTACATATTGTTATGCATAACACTTCGCATACGCTGATTACAGTAAGAGTTAGACAATCTACAATTCAATTTATGTTTGCATTCATTCAGTAGGTGTTACAGTTCTAGACCATGGAAATCAACACAATTAAAAACTCAGCTTACCTCTAAGTATTCTATGATCAAACAGCAGCAGCAATCAGTGCCATATGGGACTGACAGAAGGAATGTGTAAGGCTTATTAGGGTTATATGAAGTTTTTATTTAGAAAAACTCAACACCTATCTGTCTAGAGGCTCTTGCTTGTCCATTGGCTATGGCATGGCTTGTTGCAGGTCTTAGGTTTCAGTCCCAAATGAGAGATAATAATATCATTTTACTTCTGTGATTTGAGCAGTGCCTAAATAAAGGGCTTTCCGTGTGTGTGTGTGTGTTTCTAATTTGACTTTGTTCACCATACAGGAAAGTTTCCTATATGAAAAGATACATTTTCTTAAGGGAAAGCTCAACACCTATCTTGTCTAGAGGCAATCGCTGGTCTAGTGCCAGCAGGATAGTACACTGGTGGTCTTGGGTTTGATTATCCTTTTACTTCCGTGATTCAAGCAGTGCCTCAGCAGAGATCTTTGTCTATTTGTAAGCATGTTTAAAGCTGTTTCCTACATATTCTAAATAAAACAAATAAATAAAAGGAAGATCATTATATAAACCAGAAGTGTGGGTCCATTCTTTCAGCATGAATTACTGAGTAAGTGGAAGTTGTACAGTTTTCAACTGAGACCCGATTCCAAATATTGGGACTATAACAGACTGGATGTACAGCTTTCAAATGTACTATCCTTTACTTAAGTGTTTTCCTTCAACTAGTACAGCCATGACATCAGACAGTGTGCATTTGTAATGTAATGTTTCACTAGCTTAAATGCCCTTGTATTTTCTTTTTTTCTGCATTAGCTACTACTTAAAACATATACGTCATCTAGTTGCACAATATTTAGTGATTGATTTCCTTGTCTTTCCTGAGTGTTAGAGTTATAGTGTCTTTTATCACAGCTTGCTTTTTTACCAACCTTGTATCTTTATTTATTCACTGGGAAAGTCTCTATTACTCTAATACAGATACTTTGCTGAGGGGTACTTTCATTTCTGCTGCTTCATTAGTTCCTGCTTCTTTCTGTAAATTTTATATATTTCAGCAGTGCGGCCGAAGTACATGTGTAAAAAGCTATACAGTGGTCATCATGTCGAACAAATAAGAAAAGATAAATTGTCTGGTTTTCTATTATTTGACTAGGTTTCAGTTGTCTTTCCCTAGTTTATCCACTTTACTGAAAGGATAATGCAGGCACCTTTCCTATTGAGTTCCTTTCCTGAGCTGTATATGTAGCTTTCCTCTATGGGCACTAGAGAAGAGAGAGACTGCTATTTTCTTAAAGGGGCCATGTCAGCAGCATTAACTAAGATATTTTTTACAGCGGCTTACATTGGTATATGGTATGTCTTTACTGTACCAGTTTCACATAGTTGTTTATTATTATCCACTTATAATTACAGAGTGCTTAAAAATTATCCAGTAAACACCCATTGTGAAGCTGTGGACTTGCAGTCTTTATAAAATTTAAGATATGTTATCGATATATTTCACGTTCCATGGTGCTAGGGGAAATCTGCTATGGGCTGCCCATATCTGTTAGGATACCATGTTGCTGTAATGTCATATAAATGTGAAGCCACTCAGATATAATCGATATCATAATAATGTTACGTACTTCATCATGCTTTGAGTCATGTGATCTAGGTATGCTAAAAGTGATGCCATGGACTTGGGATGAAACGTAAAGTCATGCTTTGCTAATACTATAAAGAGATTTTTATCTGTACATTATTTTTGGTGATTTCTCATTTCTTCTGTCCATCATAAATTGTGATACTTGCTGTATATGAGAGAATTGCAATATGTGTAATGCATATCTGCCTGTAATCCATCCATAATGAATGATTTCCAATTTAACTGACTGATACTTAAATCTCTGTCACTTACTGTGTTCAGAGCTGTAAATAATCAAGCTAGGCCAGCCTTAAACTACCTCTCCAACAGAAGATGGGCAATAGTATAGTCCAGCAATATGGTAGATTTTTCACTCTATATTAAAATAGGATGCTAAAAGCAGAGCGAAATTTCTATTCAAGCCAACATTTCCTACACAGGAAGATCTCATCAGTGCAGACCCACATTGTAGAGATAGTGAGCTGCTTCCCTGTACTCATAAAGAAGAACACTATACAGATGGTGAGCTACTTCCCTGGTGCTCATGCACAACAACACTATACAGATGGTGAGCTACTTCCCTGGTGCTCATGCACAAGAACACTATACAGATGGTGAGCTACTTCCCTGGTGCTCATGCACAAGAACACTATACAGATGGTGAGCTACTTCCCTGGTGCTCGTGCACAAGAACACTATACAGATGTGAGCTACTTCCCTGGTGCTCATGCACAACAACACTATACAGATGGTGAGCTACTTCCCTGGTGCTCATGCACAAGAACACTATACAGATGGTGAGCTACTTACCTTGTGCTCATGCACAAGAACACTATACAGATGGTGAGCTACTTCCCTGGTGCTCGTGCACAAGAACACTATACAGATGGTGAGCTACTTCCCTGGTGCTCATGCACAACAACACTATACAGATGGTGAGCTACTTCCCTGGTGCTCATGCACAAGAACACTATACAGATGGTGAGCTACTTCCCTGGTGCTCATGCACAAGAACACTATACAGATGGTGAGCTACTTCCCTGGTGCTCATGCACAAGAACACTATACAGATGGTGAGCTACTTCCCTGGTGCTCATGCACAACAACACTATACAGATGGTGAGCTACTTCCCTGGTGCTCATGCACAAGAACACTATACAGATGGTGAGCTACTTCCCTGGTGCTCGTGCACAAGAACACTATACAGATGGTGAGCTACTTCCTAGTGCTCGTGCACAAGAACACTATACAGACGGTGAGCTACTTCCTTGGTACTTATTGTCGCTCGTCTGGTCAGGATAAAACAGACAAACATTCTTGGGTTCTGCTCAAGCAGCTTTGATGCACACAAGCACATCAGAAATAAGGCTTTGTACTTTAAACTTATAAACAGACTGACTACTGCACTCATACATGTTAACACTCTGGCTGTTCTCTCAAAATGGCACTGCGGCCTGCATGTGCTACATCAGGAAATGGTTCTTAAAGGTACATACACACACTCTGATCTACATCCTCCCTCTTTGAGAAATGCATCATATATATAATGACAGTATTCAGTGACAGGCAATTTACAGAAGTGATCTTTTGATGTGCAGTTATACAGAATTAAAAATTTGACATGCACTCATACAAAATCAGACACATATAAAACAATCAAGTCCAGGTTGCTGTGTATTTTACACTAGGTCTAGAAAATCGACCGGATCATGTAACATAAAAGTCAGAATTGGATTTAGCAACAGGTACTGTCTTCAAGGAATGTTCAACTCTGGGGGCAACTGGGACATCATCAGGAATGGGAATGGATACTGTGACATGTTTTTCGGTATGAATATTGTCAGGGTTGCTCTGAGATCTAGTCTGTATCACAGGTATGATGCTCCAATATCACTTCTGATACAGGAAGATGATGTTTGCAGTTTCTCCTGTACTCTGTACCTTCATATTCCACTAAGTAGGATCTTGGCTCAGTACATACACCTCTTACTTGACCAATTCAATCAAAGTCTTTAGCCGTTTGCATCCTCACTGTCACTCCATCTTTTAATGGATGAAGAAATCTCCTCATTCAATCATAGCTTGACTTCTGAGAAGAATGCTTCTTAAAAAGTTGCGCTTTGTTGGCTCTGTTGTTTTTAGCATTAGGCACCAACAAACTAGAACCAATAGGCAGGGTTGTTCTGGTTTGCCTAGATAGAAGTCTCTGAGCAGGCAAGCCAAGTAGATTGTCACGGGTTATATTTCTGAGATTAAGTAAGTTCAAGAAGATATCGGTATTGTCATGATTTGACCTTTCTAGTAATTGCTTGGCACTCTATACTGCATGTTCAGCAAGGCTGTTTGACTAAGGATATTCAGGACTGCTAGTAACATGGATAAAGTCCCACTCCTTAGCAAATCTCTGAAACAATTGACTGGTAAACTGGGAAATGCTGTCAGAAATAACTTTGTGTGGACTACCCTGGACTGAAAAATGACGTTTCATCTTAGTAATGACAGAACTGGATGTTAGGTTAGGTAGCAAATCAATCTCAAACCAGTTCGAATAAGAGTCTACCAGCACTAAGTAATTTTGAGTGTTCCACTCAAATATGTCAGTTGCTTCTGTTGGCCCAGGTAGTTCAGGAATTTGGCTTAGCTGAAGTGGCTCTTTTTGCAAATCTGGTTTAGTAACTGTTGCACACTGAACAAGAAGAAAGCACTTTATCAATGTCTTTTGCTAGAGAAGACCAAAATACTAGTCCTTTTGCCCTTCTTTTGGTAGAATCGGAACCTGGGTGCCCATGATGTAAAATCTGAATGTATTCACATTGTAATCTAGTAGGAACAACAACTTTTGGACCTTTGAAAATGATACCATTTTCCATCAACATCTCATCTCTGTATGGGAAATACGGTTGCACTTTTGGTGGTACACAGGATTGCTTTGACAGCTATCCTACACTGATAAAGTGGTTAAGGTTTTGCAAAATTGTATCACTCTTTGTATGATCTCTCAGCTCATCAAGTCTCGTGGTAGAAAAATTACACACTTCCATGACATCAAAGTCAAAATTCTCTGCATCAAGTTATTCTGTAGTATTTATGGGCAATACGGACAAGGTGTCAACCAGATAAAGAAGTTTGCCCTTTGTATAAACCATTTTGAAATTGTACTTTTGCAATTTGAGCAGCATTCTTTGCAGTCTTGCTGGAGCTGAATGCATAGGCTTCTTTAAAATAGTGAATAGAGGCTGATGGTCAGTTTCTATCTGGATTGCTCAGATATAAATATAATCATGACACTCCGAACATGCAAACACAATTGCCAAAAGTTCCTTCTCAACTTGAGCATACTGCATCACAGTTTCAGTAAGAGTTCTAGATGTATAGTCAGCAGGTCTGCCCTATTGAAGAATAACTTCACCAAGACCGAACTTTGAAGCATCACAGGAAAGAACTACTGGTTTGTGGACATCATAAAGGACTACTGGTTTGTGGACATCATAGTATCTCAATGTAGGCGGGTTGGCAGTGTGCTGTTTGAGGTTATAAAATGCCCTCTGGTGTTGTTCTAACCATGACCATGCTACATTTTTGCATGTCAGCCCTCTTAAAGGTGCTGATAACTCACTAACGCCAGAGATAAATTTGCCCAAATAATTTATTTATACCAAGAAAACGCTATAAGGCTTGGACATTGTCTCGAGCTGGCATCTCAAGAATGACGGTTTGTTTAGAAGGATCTAGTTGTAAGCCTGTACTGGTAAATAAATGACCTACATAAGTAACTTCTTGTAGTCTGAATTTGCATTTCAGAGGATTAAGCTTTAAATTCACTTCATGCACTCTGTCCAAAACTTTCCTGATGTTTCTATCATGCTCTGCTTCACCATTAACTCCAACAAGTAAATCATCAACTATTATTGCACACAGGTAGCCTGAAAATATTTGCTCCATTGCATGCTGAAAGACTTCACTGGCAGAATTTATTCTAAAAGGCTTCCTGGGGAATCTGTATCTAACAAATCGGGTACTGAATGTAGTCAGTAGTGAAGATTTATGATCAAGCATCAGTAGCCAAAATGAACTCTCTGCATCTAAGACAGAAAAAAACAGTGGCATTTGGCATGAGGGTTGCAATCTCCTCTTCTGTATGCATAGGATGATGAGGTCTTTCTAATGCCTTGTTCAAGTGTCTTGGGTCAATGCACATTTTGATTTCATCTGAATTTTTCTTATGAGCAGCTACCATGGATGACACCCACTCAATTTGGTTCTGTGACTGGACAAATCGCATCTTGTTGCACCATTTTGTCTAACTGGACCTTGACCTTGTCCTGCATAGCTATTGGAAGTTTTCTTGTGGCCTGACCACTGGACTAACATCTAGGTCTAACTTTATGGAGTACACAACAGGAAGTTTGCCTAGCTTGTTATCGAACACTTTAACATACTCTGAGAAAATAGGATCACTGAAGCTGGAAATGGGACATGTCCATACATGATGTACTTCTTTCATAAAAGAAAGCAGATTCATTCTCAAACTGTCTCTAAGACCTAATAATGACTGCACAGGTCTTCAGACTACATAGAATTGCAAGCTGTAACTGTTCCCGGACGAATAGAATGAAAGCACTACTGAGCCTTCGGTTTGAATCACTTCACCTCCATAAGCAACAAGCTTCGCACAATTAACTAAATTAAGTTGCTTACCAGCTCTCACAAATGTTTCTGCTGACATAACAATACACTTTGAACCAGTGTCTACTTTGAGCTCCCTGAGTTTACCACTGATCAGGTCAGTACAAAATGCTTCATTCTTTGCCAACAAATCTACTGCATTCACCTTTTCACTGACTACAGATACACCATCTACATAGAAAGTAGGATTGCAGCTTTCTACATGATCAACCTGCTTTTTTGAGTGACCTTTCTTAATAACTGAATGAGGTTTGCTTGATTTACAAAACTTTTGAAAATGGTTCCATTTTTTTACACTTGTTGCATTGCTGACCAAAATCTAAGCACTTCTCTCTTTTAGACTCATGGCTGACTCCACAATTACGACAGTTAACAATACAACTTGATGTGGGCTTTGCTGATTCACTCACTATGCTCAGCATGCCCTTTTCACTGAGCTAGTCTTGAAACTTGTTGAAAGTTGTGGGATCTCCCTGCCACACCTACAGGGTTGCAGCTGCCATGCGCGTAGGCCTGTTTCTGCTTGCCACGTGTTGCATGATGCCTATATTTGTTCTAGAGGCTGCTGAAACTATTCTTTTATCACTTGCAAGCATACTTGTGTGCTTTTCTGTGAGTTCATGGATTTGGCAAATCTCTGTGTCCTTGCTCAATATTAAATCATGGTCACAAAGCAAAATCTTTCTCACTGCAGCACTATTAACACCACACACAAGCCTGTCCTTTACTAACTCATCTTTCAAGTCACCAAATCTGCAAGTTTTAGCTTTGTTTCTCAAGTCATTGATATAAGCTGCAAAGGTTTCACCTGGCTTTTAGTCTCTTGTATAAAATAAGTGCCTCTCTAATGTAACATTTGTCTGGGGGTTACACGTTTTTCTAAATTTACATTTTAAGCACTCAGGGTCTTCCCTTGATTCAGCTGGTACCACAATATGATGATTTTCCCCATCTCCTGCATGTACTTCTGGTGCATACATAAATGAATACTCTCTTTCAATGGCTTCTGACCCAGCTAAGTTAAGCAAAATGAATGCCCTTGTATGTGCATCTTTGTCAAAAAAAACTACTTGTATAAAAATATTGTATTTCTGCTCAAATACTCTCCAATTCTCTGCTATATTATAATCAAACACAAGTAAACTTGGTCTGCGAAATGCCTCTGCCGTATCAACACACAGTAGTGAAGGTGCTTGGAATTATGTACAAACATACATATATATGCCAAAACTTTATGCCAGTACTTGTAATTATGCCTAACAGCACAAAAGATTCTTCGAAACAAGTGCACTTTGCCAAATAAGTCTCCATAGCACAAGAACACTTGAAAATCACTGTACTTTATGAAACCACTCCTTATTAGTGTAAGAAATATTTTGAAATAACTGTACTTTGTGGATAAACCGTACACAGCAGAAGGAACTCAGGGTAAGAAACACTTTGAGATGAATGCACTTTGCAAATAAACTGTACACAGCACAAGAACCCTTCAAAATGGCTGTATTTTGTGAACTAACTCTGCACGGTGTAAGAAACACTCTGAAATGGCGGCTTTCTGCAAATAAATGCACACAGAGCACAAGAAACTTTTCAAAATGGCTGTACTTTGACTGCACTTTGCAATACAACTGTACTTTGCACACAGCAAACTCTTTGAAATAATTGTACCACAATAAAGCACACATTCTGCAAACACTTTGCACACTCTGAGATACTTCAAACAACTCTAGTGATGCTTTGACTGACTTCGGTCAATGCGAAAAATTAGTTTGTGCACAAACACAGTCTTTTACTAAATAAAATGCAGTCACCTTGCTCCTTAAGCTTAATTTGCCCTTTTATTGTACTCATTGCGCCATTTTAATCTCTTATCATGTTCAATATACTTTTCTTGTGCCAGTTTTACTTTAAACATGCTTATTATTCAAACCAAGGATAATTCAGAGCCCCTTATGAATAGTTTTGGTAGTTTTATCAAATATCACGGTTTAGAACATTTTGTTTAATTAATAATGCAGTTTCTGCCTTTCATTTGCTTAATAATATGCTTTGTGCTACTCGTTTGATTAATAATGCATTTTGTGCCTTATTAATGTGCTGTTTCATTTTCTTTGTCAAATATATCATTAGTGCAGTTTTCTTTACCTTTATCATGTTTCTGGCCCTTTTTCATTTTTCTCTGCTTCATTTCACGCAACCTGCTTGGCAACCCACACAGCAACCCAAACCAGGATCAAAAAGTTAGAAAATACGAAGTTCCACAACCACTGCACCACTATTCACCAAAGCAACGAAGTTCACTTATGAAAACCAATTTATTGTTACAAAAAACAGACTTAGCGCTTTCACCATTAAAATGGCATCCTCAGAGTCATTTGAAACACTGAAAACTTGCACATTATATATCCACACACCCCACTGATTAGTCATGACATCATAATTAGTTAATTAAAATTGGTTAAAATGAAACTCAAAAAGCTTGTTTTTGACAACTAAAAATGCTTGTAAACAATATGCTTGTGGAAATAACTATTGACCCCCCCACACACACACACACACACACACACACACACATATTCATAAATTAAACATATATTATTGTTAAAACTGTATAGTAAAACATTCAAGATTTGACAATTTGCTTGAATGTGCTAACAATTCCTATTGAATGTAGTATAGTAATATACTTAAATAATAGCTGACTTGTGTTTCAAAATAGGTTTGAGGGAAATGTTGTCATTGAGACCAGGGTACCTCATAGCTTTTAATCGCAATTGCCATTCAGTTTCTAAAAAGGCTACCCTGTTTTTTATGTCTCCCCCTGCCTCACGGTGCACTCTGTCAACTACAAAGAACAAAAACTTACTAAAATTGGGACAATGACTAGTGTGCAAAAACAAAGTATTGTGTACATCTTTTTTCTTGACTGACCTAGTGTGTTCCATAATCCTGTCCTTGAGCTTTCGTGTGGTCATTCCTACATAGAAAGCATCACAGGACATGCAAGAAGCCACATAAACTAAATTCTTGGTCTTGCAACTACAAATTCCTGGACAAGCTATAGTTCTTCCAAAACCAAGTACACAAATGTAGGCCCCTTCCGTAATAAATCTACAACATTTACAAGATCCACATTTGGTCATTCTAGATTTGACATACCTACCATCCTTCTCCAAAATTATTTTAACATTTTTTCCTTTACTGAAAACAATCAGCGGCTTGTCACCAATCACCCTTTTTGTGTCAATACTCAGTGCGTTAATCCACGCACTCCTCAAACAAGCACCAATTTCGTCTGATTTGTCATTAAATTTCAAAATAAAGGCTAAACCATCCATTCTATTGTCCCCTTTGGTCCCTTTTGCAACCATCAAGTCAGAATCAACAATTGTTCTAAGAATTGGCGAATAAATAGACCTTCTCTTTTTATACACTTCCCTTTTGATTCTCAACAATAACTCCAAAGGGTAACCTCGGTCCAATAACAGACCAATCAGTTTGTAGATTTCTTTCTTAAATACCTCATCATCGCTGACAAGTCTGGAAATACACACCATTTGGCCCTTAGCCACCCCTTTTCTCTGGTGGAAGGGGTGAAAACTCCCAAAGTGCAACAGTGAGTTCGAGTAACTGTCTTTCCTAAAGATGGTACTCGTTAAACCAGATGATTCTTTGACTAAGGTAATATCTAAATAATTGATACAACCCATGTTCCACACATACGTAAACTTTAAAAATTCTGTGGTGGAACCAAGATACTCAACAAATTCACCAGCACTAGATTCATCACCGTCCCATTAAATCAGTAAATCGTCAAGAAACCTATTGTACATCACAATTTTTTGCTTGAATTTTGAGGGAAAAACATGAGCTCTCTCCCATGCTAAAACTAATTTAGCAAACACAGGGGCACATTTCACCCCCATAGCAACCCCAGATCGTTGCTGATAAACCTCACCCTCAAATTTCATAAAATTGTTTTTAAGAACTATTTCCATAAGGTCATAAAGCAAGTTAATCTTCCCCTTGTCAACAGATTTGCTAGCATTAAGACTATCAAAAAACATTTCGAAACCTAATTCCTGTGGAATGACCGAAAAAAGGTTGACTACATCAATAGTCAAAAAACCAAAAGAGTTGACATCATTTTTGCATCCCCTTAGTCTTTCCAAACAATGCCACGAGTCTCTCAAAATGTGAGAGACTTCTCCCAATGCTGGTTTAGAATATTCATCAACGTATGCTGCAAGTGGCTCTGTTTTGGACCCCCCCAGCGGCCACAATTGGTCTAAATTGTAATTTGTCTGTCCCTTTGTGAACCTTGGGGATACCAAAGATATTGGGCATAGTGGGAAACTTTATAGTCAAGTAGTCGTATTCGGTTTCACAAATGACACCCTGATATAGTGCATCCAGTAGAAATAAATCAATCTTCTGGTATGCCCTATTGATTTCATTGACAGAAACCCTGGTGTAAGTACTATCATCTTCTAGAAGCTCCATTATACTTGAAATGTAATCAATCGTATTCATAAGAACCATGCCCCCACCTTTATCAGGTTTCATACATCTAATATGCCTAGAGGTTTTTAGTTCCTTAAGAACCAACCTTTCATCAACAGATAAATTGTCAGGAATGGCACTTTTATTCAAACAAATCCTCCTGAGGTCGTTCTCCATTAACTTCTCCAGTACAACTATCTCTGGGTTGTATGGAGGAATAAAGGTACTCTTTCTTTTCAACCTAACCAAGCTTCCATTATTGACAGTTTCGTTGTGTTGCTGGTCAGTAGCAAAGTACAGTTGTAAATTCAACTTCCTCATAAATAACCTCATAGCAATCAAAACCTCTGCAATATCCAACCTAAAATTGGGGACAAATTTAATACCCTTGCTAAACAAATCAAAATGAGTGTCTGTTAAGTCAACATCAGTGTAGTTGTATATAAAAAAAAAACATGTTTCTGTGCTATATCACATTTTGAAAAACTTCATCTATAGTGTCACACTGAACCAAGTGATTACTTTCAACAGTTTGTACATCAAGAAAATCATATTTGTCAGCTAAGCTACTGCTGACTGAAGTTACAGACTCATTGTTAACAACTGAAGAACCATAGTCATTTCCTACATATGTGATGACCCAAAATTCCTTGTCACCCATTTCAGTATTTTCTCAGCTTCATTTCACGCAACCTGCTTAGTCTGCCTTCACCTTCAACTCTGCACCTCACGGCTCATAGAAGTAGCTGTGTTTATCCTAGTTCTGACACCATGTCACTCGTCTGATCAGGATAAAACAGACAAACATTCATGGGTTCTGTTCAAGCAGCTTTATTACACACAAATACATCAGAAATGAGGCTTTGTAACTTAAACTTAAATAAACTTCTAAACAGACTGACTACTGCACTCATAGATGTTAACACTCTGGCTGTTCTCTCCAAATGACACTGTTGCCTGCATGTGCTCACTATTTATATGCATGTGTTACAGCTGGAAATGCTTCTTAAAGGTATATACACATGCTCTGATCTACACTTATGTACAAGTACACTATATAGATGGTGAGGTACTTCTCTGGTGCTTATGCACAAAAACATTGTACAGATGCTGAGCTACTTCCCTGGTGCTCATGCACATAAACACTGTACCGATGGTAAGCTACCACTCTGGTACTCATGCACAAGAACACTATACAGACAGTGAGCTACTTCCCTGGTAATCATGCACAACAGCACTATACAGATGGTGAGCTATTTCCCTGGCATTCCTGCACAAGAACACTATACAAATGGTGAGCTATTTCCCTGGCACTCATGCACACGAACACTGTACAGATGATGAGCTGCTTCCTTGGTACTCATGCACATGCACACTGTATAGATGCTGAGCAACTTCCCTGGTACTCGTGCACAAAAGCACTATACAGATGGTGAGCTACTTCACTAGTACAGCTGCACAAGAACACTATACACACAGTGACCTACTTCCCTGGTACTCATGCACAAGAACACTCTACAGATGGTGACCTACTTCCTTGGTACTCATGAACGAGGACACTATATAGATGGTGAGCTACTTGCCAGGTAATCATGCACAAGAACACTGTACAGATGGTTTGCTATTTCCTGGTACTCATGCACAAGAACATGATACAGATGGTGAGCTACTTCCCTAGTACTCATGCACAAGAACACTATACAGATGGTGAGCTATTTCCCAGCTACTCAAGCTCAAGAAGGATGAAACTACACTGCATCCAAGTTCTATGTCACCATACAATTATTAAGAGCAGTACATCTTCATCTTAGACTTCTTTTAGCTCATACAGTACGATCAAATCTTGGATTTCATCAGATAAAATCACTGGCATGCAGTGTCCTAGTCTTATCACCAAGTGTTAATTGCTAACAAAATATTCCATCTACTAGACAAATGTCCCACCATCCAAGGCCCCATTCATAACCTCATATCATGAAACCAGGAAATGACTAATACCTGAAAAACATATACATTTATTTATTTTACATTTGTTTACCGGGAATGTCGAATTGAGCCAAAAGAAAAGGTTAATTTTCAGCCGGCCTCATTATGAGGACTCTCTTCTCATTTTATGTTTAAGAAATCTGGAATAGGTTTCCACGTGATATAAAGCTAGATCCCAAGATCTAGCAGCTCAGAATGTATTAAGTAGTATAATTTTCAGTAACTGAAGAAATACTATCAAGAGTATTTATGCAGCATGCTTCCTGCCTTAGGATTTATCCTTCTCTACGTACTGTTGAGTCTTGTTCCTAGGATTTCATTGTTATTCCTTACTTCCTCTGTGCAGCTCCTCAAATAGATGATAATCATTTATCCTTCTTCCTCCTGCTCATTAAAACCACAAACAGATTGTGACATTATTCTCAAACATCCATGCCCACAGTGTATCCTCAACCTCAGTAATCTACATAACTCTTTCACAAACTTCACTAGCCTACCACATTCTATCCCACTATCACAAACCTCACTAGCCTACCACTTTCTATCCCACTATTTCAATCACTAAACATTCCATACTATCTCAAAGATGCTACATTGTTCTACATGATTCCACAACAGAATCCTGTGAACTGCAAATGCAGGTCCCAGAACTGTGAACACAAAAATATGACCAACTTTACAAGCATCATACAGAAAAACTCACTTTTATGGTATGTAAAGTATTTCTGCAAGTGGATGAAGCCTTCTGCATCTCTCATAGCCCTCCATGTCAACTATGTATTTACAATATATACTAACTTCTTCTACAACATGTATACTAACTATGTATAAAATATATATAGTAACTACATATTTGCCATATATACTTCTTCACAATATATACTAACTGCTTCTACAACATATATACTAACTACGTATACAACATATATACTAACTACATATTCACCATATATACTAACTGCTTATACAACATATATACTATGTATTCAGCATATATACTTATTCACAATATATACTAACTGCTTATACAACTTGTATACTAACTACGTATTCACCATATATACTTACAATATATACTAACTGCTTATACAGCATGTATACAAACTACGTATATGACATATATATTCACCATATATACTTATTCACAATATATACTAACTGCTTATACAACATGTATACTGAGTATACAACATATACACTAATTACATATTCACCATGATTTGCAATCACTTACCTGAATGGCAGTTAGTCGAACGGCTAATTGTCAAAGTCATGGTTTCCAAGGGGCAGGACACCAAATCAAGAGTGGTTGACCATGTTTAGTTGAATTGCATGGTGCACTTGACCTTTCAGGAAGCGACGTACCGACACTTTACGCTTCAGTGAGGAACTGGGAATTAGCCCAGTTCCTCACTCTAGTGCGATCTCAGTTTTATTATACTTAATGTGCAGGCGATGTGGGGGCCCCCCTGCAAAATAGTAGAATTAATTTACCACTGAATGTAGAGTTCAATGGTATGTTACTCTGCATAGCAGTAGGTGAGTGACGTCACCTACTGCTATGTTGAATACATCAAGAACCATGGAGATTGATGTATTCAGTTTTGTTGTGGATTGCTATTCAGAATTTCGGATTCAACATTTAAGGTCGACATTGTAAACGTTCGACCAATGTTGATCCGACATTCTCATAGTAAACCATTCACCATATATACTTATTCACAATATATACTAACTGCTTCTACAACATGTATACTAACTACATATACAGCTTATATACTAACTACGTATTCACCATATATATAGTTATTCACAATGTATACTAAATGCTTCTACAACATGTATACTAACTACTTATACAACATATATACTAACTACATATATACTTATTCACAATATATGCTAATTACTTATAAATCTGTATACTAACTGCGTATACAACATATATACTAACTACATATTCACCATATTTACCTATTCACAATACATACTAACTGCTTCTACAACATGTATACCAACTACTTATACAACATATATACTAACTACGTATTCACCATGTATACTTATTCTCAATATAAGCTAACTGCTTATACACTTGTATACTAACTACTTATACAACATATATACTATGTATTCACCATATATACTTATTCGCAATATAGAATAACTGCATCTACAACATGCATACTAACTACATATACAAGTATACTATGTATTCATATATACTTATTCACAATATATGCTAACTGCTTATACACCATGTATACTAACTACGCATACAACATATATACTATGTATTCACCATATATACTTATTCACAATATATACTAACTGCTTATACACCATGTATACCAACAACGTATGCAACATATATACTAAGTACGTATTCACCAGATATACTTTTTAACAATAAATAACTGCTGCTTATACAGCATGTATACTAACTGCGTATTCATCATATATACTTATTCACAATATATACTAACTGCTTCTAAAAGACATATACTATGTATATAACATGCATACTATCTATGCATTCATCATACATACATATTCACAATATTTATTAGCTGCTTCTACAACATGTATACTAACTACTTATACAACATATACACTAACTCCAAGACTACTGTACCTCAGACTAAGGGAAGCACTCTGAGAAATTGTCTTTGGTATATACAACTTATCTTTTTACTTTATTGGCTGCACTTCTCAAACTTGCATTCGCAAGTCATACATACACACATTTGAAATGTGTGTGTATAATATATAAGCACACACATGAACATGCGTATTGTATTATCATTGCACTTAAAGAGCAGTTCTGTTTGGTGCTTTATTTATAGAATTTAGAACTAGAACTATAGTAATATATTGCTGTAATGTGAAGCTTGTCAATGGTACATGAATTATGTGTAATGCTTATATGACTTGATCCGTATAAAATGTTTTGTCTTGTGTTGAACTTTTTTCATGAACCTTCATCAAAAATAGACTATGCAAAATGAAAGTAAATGATTCGGTAAGTTAGCAAATAAAGTATATTAGAGTTTATACTGAATTAACAATGTGCATTTTTCATTACACCAGAATGAGAACCATGAAGATCAACATAAGCATTAAACTCGACAAAAAAAAAAATGAATACTGCATCTTAGCAGGCAGCAAGTCCCCCCAATGAGTTTATGTATATTAGTGCCAAGATCACATATCAGTGAGGACAATTTATCAACTCCCTTGTACACTGTCACCCAATCTCACCTCAACATGTAATGTGCCACCCCTTTTCTGTGTAAATGAATGGCTGAAGTCTCTATGAGCAAATGCTCTTACAGGATTCCTTATCAGGTTTTCAGCTGCGTTCTATGTGAGACTGCTTTACAGTGGGGTCTTAGAATTTACCATTACCCTTGCAAAAAAACACATTTTTTTATCTTTTTAGATTTAATCTAGAAAGATTTTTTAGCTCATTTA
Organism: Protopterus annectens; assembly: GCF_019279795.1. NCBI lineage: Eukaryota > Metazoa > Chordata > Ceratodontiformes > Protopteridae > Protopterus > Protopterus annectens. The sequence goes on along the minus strand of NC_056748.1, from coordinate 843,361,518 downwards.
TGACACAATCATATATTTATATGACTATGTGTGTTATGTATATGCATAACAGAATAGACTTTTGTCAAAGCTTCTTGTGTAAGATCTGTGTCAGAGACCACTTTATGCTCTTATTAAAAATAAGAACACAGGGTTCAAGCTGGCATTGTTTCTTTAAACCATGATTTATAAAACTAAAACAAGATATAAGCTCTTGCTTCTTTGTCATAGCTTCATCAGATCTAAGTTACATATAGCAGTAACAAGCAATATATACTTTTCTAATTTTCATAAAAAAATATTTAAATTACTAAGGCTGTAATCCAAGAGAATTTAAACAGGACACATTCAATGACAGTAACTAGAACAGTGATACATATATTGTTACTGGTATATGCTTTAGAGTATGTATTTTCTGCAAATAAGTTGGGAGATATTTTCCTTCTATTGTTGTATTTCATTTCTGATGGTGGATTAAATCCCTTAACGGTGCTGTTAACGTACATCACTTCACAGCTGACATTTTGCATTATTGTGTTTTAATACTCTTGGTTTATGTTGTCATATCTGAATGTTATGAAAAAATATGAAAGAATAGCCTTTTGAGCTATCTGAGCTGAGCTAAAACACCAAGCAGTAGTAGTAAGAAATATCTGTAAATTAAACTGCAAACAGTAGTAATAAATAGTAAAAAATCTTGTTGCGATAACAATTTCTTCACTTTTGTGAATAAAAACAGCGTCACGTTCTTCAAACCAAAACAACAAATCTTCTTGTTGTGATTAAAAATAGCTTCACTTCTTACTAGCACCAAATTTTTATTGGGTGCATTTTGGTTTTGCTTACTTTGGGGTTAATTATTCAGACATGTCTGAGAAACAGGTGATATCTACCTCTAAGCCAAAAAACAGACAAGGTGCTGCAAGAAAAAAGCAACTGTTCCCACTGAGACCTTTATGATTTCTAGCAGCCCTCATTATGCATATGCCAGGAGTATTTATACCTTTAACAATATGAGTTGGTTTCGGAATGCCTTATAATTACAATGAAGAAGTTATAGAGGCAAAACAAAAAAAGAAATCAACATTTCTTCAACACATGTGACTAAATCCTCTAAGTTATTCTTAATGTAGAGTTTGAATCCACATCTATTAACCTACTTTTTCTGTTTTAATTATTAGCTTGAATGCGTGACTGCTCAGTATGTACAGTCAACATTTTTACTTAAAATGATCTTAAATGTGTGTTTCCAAAGTGAAAGCTTTCAAATGATGTTATACTTAATGCATTAATGTTATTCAAAAATTACAAGAAACCCTGAAATCTTTCATGGGTAAAAGCAGTTCCTTCAGTCATGTTCCTGCCTATAAACTGTTCTATGAAGTTTTATTTTTGAAATTCTCCCCTTGTTTTACTGTCCTTTTCTGAGATGTTCATTGCACAGCCAGCTGCCCCTGGCCTCTGTCAATCTAAAACCAACTAGTCTACTAATTAACTCACTAGGGAACTAAAGCTTACTTTAAGGATTACAATTTACAACAGAGTTAATCCCACAGTATCAGCAAAAAAAAAAAAAAAAAAAAAAAAAAATAAAAAAAAATCTAAGAGTGCAAGATAACTTGCTTAGAGTTTTAATTTTTAATCAATGCATTTATAAGTGAGTTGGTCTACAGTTTAGAATACCTAGTCATCCAGTATGTTTTTTGTATACAGAAGTAAAACAGTTTACTCACAGAAAAAGCAGATAAGGTGTTATGTGCAAATACCAGACAGACAGTGGTCAATAATTAGGACTGTACTGTAGCTGTGAGGCAGAGATCATAACAACCTGTGCACTACCAATAGTTGAGACAGATCTCTCAAGAACTAAGAAGCATTCTGTAACGAATGTACAAAACTGCAGCAGGACCTTCCAGAACAAACACGTATAGAATATATAGAGGATTATGAGTGATGCACCAATGCTAACTGCGTTATTATATGTTCAAGACATGGATGCTATGAAATTCACCTCGAGAGTAAAGGTGAATCTTTGTATTCATGTTGAGAACACATGATATTAGGTAATCAGTGACTAACCACTCATAGTTCTTTATAGCGCATGGAGTTTTATCTGATCCATGTACTAAACGTTATAGCAGAAAAGCATAATAAGAAAAAAAACACTAAGTGTTTTAATGGCTTTTAAAAGCTATAAAACACTTAATGAGCACTTTCAGAAAGGTAGTGTTAGACTGTGCCTTATGTTTGCACTTACTTTCCATGCCTCAATATCCAGATTTTAGCAGAATCTCCAGATTTTTGCCTGATATGTTGGGTGCGTTCCTCATGAAGTCCGTGGTTTTCAGACAAATTACTGAGGACTGAAGACACTAAATTATGGAATAAATTTAGGTTTCAGACTTCATATCCTTCAGCACATCAGGCAAACACATATCCTGCTATTCTACTAACCTTCTCAGTTTAGAACAGGAAGCCAGGGAGAGGTTATGAATGGATAGTAGGCAGAAACAAATCTTTTATTCTGCCATTGTCATTTGTACTGGCAGATTTAACTGCCTAGTGTGGGACCTGACCTTAACAAGTAAAGCAGGGGGTGCTTAACATTTGTTAAGGCCAGGTCCCACACCACTCTCGCGCTTAAATGATTTGTCTTTTCCTGAATATCAGAACATAATCAGCATGCTTCATGCAATACAAGAATTTTATACATTGGACAAGTGTCTGTACTGTGTCCCTACAGCACCCCCCACACACCCCTGTGCTGTTTAACAAATCACCAACAAGGTCACCACTCCTCAAAAAGAAGGCACATTTTTAATACAAAAAAAAAAGTATACTCATATTTTTTTCCTTTTTTCAACAAAGGCAAAGAAAGTACCAGTTATCAAATGTAATACTTGATTCAGAATGATTTGGATGTGTGTGTTTTACAAAACCAACAGCAAGTTTTATCCAACTACAACTTTTCTGATTATATCTAACAACTTGTTGATAAACCTTTAGTCTGCATAATGCTTTATTTAATACCTGTGTATGCAAACAGAATTATCAAAGGTGCAGACAAACTTAAAAAGATACTTTCAAACAGGTTCTCTGTAATAAATAACAAAAAATATAAACAGTACTTTAATCAGCTATTATATAAACTTTAAATGAAGTCTCAAAAAAGAATCTCTATTAAAGAAACATTGATCAAAACTATTCATTTCTAATGGACTCCTTTAGTGAGTATCCTGGCTGCATTTCACTTAGAGGATATTAAGTCAGTGTCTGGCTTTGAAAGAATGCCATCTTTTTTCTGGGAGCACTTGTGTGCTGCAAGATAGATCTGTACTGAAAGGGTAGCAGCTCAGTGCACAAGAAACGATGTGTTGTGTAATTTGCAGTTCAAACAGAGATTGCCTTGAAAGAAGATCTTCTTTGTTTAATGCATAAGAATTCCTATTACAGCACATGATTTGATCCAAAAGGCAATTAATTAGCTGTGCCAGACGTTAATGTAAATTATTTATGTGGCAAGTATTCATTCAGTAAAAATTCATCAAGGACTGGTATTTCTATCAGTATGCAAATTTAGAAGATGTTGACTATTTCTGTAAAATTTAACTTAAGGATGCTTAAGCACACAAGCATTTTAAAATTAAAATTTTATTTAGATCTTGTACATATTCTGTAATGACATGCTGGTTCATTTTTATGCTTTAAGATACGATTGTGGTCATGTGTATTATGAAAGCGAACAATACTCCATGTCTCCAAACAATACAGCATTATTATTTATTACCATTCAGTAATTAAATGTAATTAAGTTATTATTTATTACTATATAGTAATTAAGTTTTCCATAAATAAATAACACATTAGAGTCATTTTGACATGATTAAGTAGTAAATTAACTTCATATTAAGGATATCACAGACAAAAGGAAGGCAGTGTCTCCACAAAAGTGCAAAGTAGTCATCTCTCCAACAGTAACATGTTGTTTTCTCAGCATTCCATGCCCAATCAAAACTAGGCAACCAGCATATCCAGGTGTTTTAAACAAAACAAATGTGAATATACACTCCAATTCTACCTGAATTGTTATGAAAGTAAACTTTGTTTCACCACCGTCCAACATAGTTATAATCAACTTATGCCATCCCCTCTTCCATCAACCATGTGATCATAAGTAGATTACATAAGATAATGTTTTGCAGATGAGAACTGCTCCAAATCCAAGAGGTTTTCTTGAATCATTCCTGCTTGTCACTACAAAGAACCTATGCTTCCATAAGACAGTCTTTCTACACTCCTACCACCACTGTGAATGGAAGTATTTAATCTGTACTCCATTTTCAAAGCTGCCAAGAGCAAAACTAAGAACATTCTTCTGGTGCTTTACTATGTCTAACATTCCATTTTTGGTACAGGCGTGTATATCTTTACATTAATTGGCATTATATATACATGTCACACAGTCATGTTGCACAGCATTCATTATTTTTATTATCTTCTTGACACAGTTTCATTTTGCTCTCGCTCTCTCTCTCTCTCTCTCTATAAAATTATGCATGGAATTTAAAATATGCAGTTTTTCTCCACCTTAGGAAGAATGCTACATAGTATCAAAGACGATAAAATGTAATTCTCTGATTTCATCTATAAATCAGTTGCTAACATAGATCCATAGGTATTATACCACTGAATTATTGTCCAACATTCTTGCGTTCTGGTTTGCTGCTTCTGACATAACATTAACGTGATTCACCTTTGTGAATCATACCAATAAGAGGATAGCAAACACCAGCATGCAAAAAGACCTTACAATACTGTGTGCAATGACTGAAAACAAAACAATACCTTACACAGACTACAAACTAACAGCAATCTTGGAAAATAATTAAATCAAAACTCATTAACTTGAGTTATTTATGGAAACTACAGAGTAGTGGCAACTAGAACAGATAATTTATTACACAAATTGAACACTTTTAAACAGCGCTTACATACATACTGCTTAATTATACCATGATCCCCCCAAAACGTGCACGCTGATTGGCCAGCGTGCCCGTTGTAAATCGAGTTATACTAATGGAAAAAGGTCCAGTTGCCCGGACTTTTTTCCATTAGTATAACTCGTTTTTTTTAAACACTGTCTCGCTATGTTAAATGGGTTTAACATAGCGAGGCAGTTTTAAAATAAGCAACGGAGATCTCCGTTGCTTATTTTAAAGCTGTCTCGCTATGTTAAACCCATTTAACATAGCAAGACAGTGTTTTAAAGCAACGGAGAGCAGGATCTCCGTTGCTTTTTAGTGTCGCTATGTTAAATGAGTTTAACATAGCGAGACAGTTTTAAAATAAGCAACGGACATCTCCGTTGCTTATTTTAAAACTGTCTCGCTATGTTAAACTCATTTAACATAGCGAGACACTGAAAAAAAGCAACGGAGATCTTGCTTTCTCCGTTGCTTTTGCCCACAACTCTGATGTACTGAACTGCCACGGATGCCAGACATCTGCGGAAGGGCAGTAAACAGGCATTATACTATGCCATTATTTAAGAAAAGTAATAGTTTCTTTTCTTAAATAATGTCATGGTATAATAGCAATAACCACTTCTGGTGTGGGTAATGCTAAATGTACCCACGGTTGGCTTTTATCCGGCCGCCTCGACCAAACCACGCCAACCGTGGGTAAATTTAGCATTACCCACACCCAGGTGTGGGTTATTGCTTTAATATTCTACCTTAAGGATACAAACCCTCAGAGATCCTAAACATTTGCTCTCAAAGAAAAACAAATGGTGTGCTTATTCCTGAGACTGTGTAACCTTAATGTAAAGACCACTTACTCTAAACTCTCTTTGGAGTTTATATCAAATTGTTTACACACACACTTGCATTAAGTTAAAATGTAGAGCACTAACTTGTAATATGTTGCTATATCCTTTGTTAAACTTCCAGTTTGTGGTTGTACTTCCACAAAAGTTGACTAGAATTGCAGTTCTGAGTTTCTGATGAAGCACCTCAATATGGAAATTTTTGCTTTAGGACTTCTTGATGTTTTTGGTTTATCTTGCATGTACATTTAAAATGGAAACATGGCTGAAGACAATGTACTACTACCTAACTAATAGTTTGTTTCCAATATATCTAAAGTCACACAGCACTAATCTTAAAAAGTTGGCACATTATGCATATTTATTATGCATGGCAAAGTTTTGTTACTTAGAGTTTCATGTAATTCATTTTTAGGCTTGTCGTAATATGGAATACATTTGGTATTTCAGTTTTCAGATATTTGGTATGGTGGCATATAACCATAAGCTTTTATTACAGACGGTGTTCATTTTTTTCTAATATCAGAAGATATCACTCCAAGTTTAATGCAATACTTGCAAGTCTAATATCTGTCTAATAATAATCTGCTTCACTGTGAAAGGCAATCAAATTATATCATTAGATGTGTATTAAACCATGCAAAGCATGACTGCATGGGCCATAAATGAACTCTCTGCAATATAAACTCTTTGTAATGTCAATTGCAGGTCATTCTAGCCTCATGACACTAGTAGGCTAACCCCACTTGTACTACCTAAAGACATGAGCAACTTCAACAGGGGAACAAAACACAATTTGAAGGTCTTAACTGCCTTTCTTTGTTTACTTGAAAACCGCCATATAAACTTTAGAAGCCATACTTTCCTCAGCCGTCCCCCATTTCAATGTATTTTTATAGTGCCGTGCTCAATCCCGCAGTGTCAGGTTTTGCACTTTCTAGGAATTTGCTACTATCTTATCCCTAATGCCAGCCTTACATATGGCTGAACTAGGCAAACACCTAGGGAGCTGTGTCACCATGTTTGTAGTGACACTATTTACACAACTAATTATTTAGTTATTTTTCAGAGTAATATTTCTTTACTCTAAGTAATAAAATAAATAAGTAATGCCCCTACAAGTGAAAAATCAAAATGTACCTGCAGAGCAGTGAGTGTTCCAGTGAGGCTGGTGGTCCAATTAACGACTTAACATTACCTTACATGTTGCACGCTCAATGGACTGCAGACCTCACAACATTCAAATGTAGGCACAAAGGCACTTGCACCAGTTTTAGTGTTAGAACACTGAGGGACAGAGGCATCACAGGGATATTCTGAGGGAAAGATGGCATGGTATTGTTCAGGGAAATATTATTGATTTTATCTCGGCTGGGCTTGGGAGTGCCTTCTCGCTGAAGGTTGGGCATCAAGCTGGCACCTCGGCGTTTCGTAAAAATCCACTGCCAATCATTAGCGGACCGGAGTTCCACTGTGGTGACCCCTTACCGGGAAAAGCCGAAAGACAAATAACAACAATAATGCTGTCAGACTAAGCACCCTTATTTTCTGTGGACACTTGAAATGAAAAGAATGGCGCATTGAGAGAAGTGTCATTACTGTATAATGATGGTGGCAGTGGTCAACTAGATATCTGTTGTAATATTTTTCTGGCTTTGTGATTTATGTGGAGTAAATTAGACTGCAGAAAATGCTGTTTTTTCTTTCATGTATTTTTTCTTTTGTATTGATTTTTTAATGTATAACTAGAGCTTTTTTCCCTGGGCCTCCGCTGAAAAAGGATCTGTGTTCAGTCGAACTTTCCCATTAAACAAATGTAAAATAAAATAAAATAATAAAATAAAGATTTAAAGTGTGACAAATTGTCTTTGTAGAATATAGAGGCATACCTGTGTCTTAGCAAGAAATCTAGGCAAAGCGAATAATAATGGGGGACATAGACCCAAAAAACATGGACAGATTTTTAAATACTGCTCTTATAAACGCAGAAAGTAGTTAAAATAACAAGATTTGTTAGCATATGTTTTATGAAGGGTATTACAGCTGAAACTCAAATGTGTGTCATTATTTAATGATTTTAATCCTCATTGTTTTGCCACAAATCCACAAATTTTATGAGGAACAGACTGAATATATGAGACAAAAATCTGGATACTCTGTCAAAAGCTGGACAGTCGAGAGGTATTTGTGGAGGTGAAATAATATCACATGGACATCAGATGCTGCGGCTAACAGCTGTGTGGAAGTTGGGCTGGCTGGATAAAAGAAACCCGCTTGTTATTTGTGCATTTTAAACAGTCAACATCCAGCTTAGCAGGACTAGTGTGCATCCAGCTTAGCATAACTAGTGTGCATCCAGCTTAGCAGGACTAGTATGCATACAGCTTAGCAGAACTAGTGTGCATCCAGCTTAGCAGGACTAGTGTGCATCCAGCTTAGCAGAAGTAGTGTGCATCCAGCTTAGCAGGACTAGTGTCCATTCAGCTTAATAGGACTAGTGTGCATTTGTGAGAAGTAAGATAGAATACTTAACTGGACACCTGATATTTACAGACAGAGATGGTTCTGGCTGTTTTCTGTGGAGTAAAATGACTAGCTGACTGCTGCTGTTAGCTTACTAATTTGGTTTTGAAGGAGTAATATAATTATGTGAAGCAATGTGCAATATTTTAATGTGCGGCAACTATTTTAAACAAAAGTGAAATACATTACATAGTCATCTTATAGGTTCATAGGTTCATAGGTTCATACTAGGCTATCTGCCCGAGGGCATTTATAAGCCTAGCCCATAGTTTTCTGGCTTACGCCACCCCTTAGTTTGGAGAAACTATGCCCATTATTTAGCTGTGCCTCTGTCGAGCAGTGACACTGAGGTAACCCCTGGGGTGTATCTGCGATCTCCCATCCATTGGTCAAGATTCCTCTTGAACAAGGCCAGCGAGGTGCTCTGCCTCACATAAACTGGGATTTTGTTCCACAGCATAGGGAGTCTTTGGGTGATGAATCTATCCCTCCAGCACGTCCTATTAATAACCGTGTCGAGGTTTAAGTCACCCGCCCTTGTGGCTCTGAGGGATCTAGATTTTTTGAGATGAAGCATATTCATCAAATCTGGGTTTGACATGGCCTTGTATGTCAGGCATAGGTCACCTCTGGGCAAGCGGTACGCAACTGAATATAACTGGAGTTCTTTCAGTCGTGCAGCATAAGACAGATTTTTGAGACCCTTTATCCTTTTGGTGAGGAACTTTTGTGGCCTCTCCAGCTGCTGCAAGTGTCGGGTCAGATACATTCCGAATGGGGCATTGTACTCGATCATTGGTCTGATGAGTGATGAGTACAGGGAGACTATGACTTCCCTTGATCTAGATGTGAATCCCTTCATGATAAGGTGGGCAATGTAGAAGGTCTTCCTAACTACTTTAGCAATATGAGTGTCGAATGAAAGGCTACTGTCAACCTGGGTTCCCAGGTCCCTAATAACTTCTTCTGTGTTCAGGGATTGCCACCTATATGGTAGCTAGGGTAACCTTATTTTTCCCGAAGGGTATGACTATGCATTTCTTGGCATTTAACTTGAGGCCATGGCTCTGGCACCAGTTATCCGTTTCTGTGAGACCCTTCTGAAGGATATCCGTGTCGGATGTGTTCTCAACTACGGCGCCCAGTTTGCAGTCATCTGCGAACTTTGTCAGCCATAACCCTCCTGTGTTTGCTTGTACTTCAGAAAAGTAGATGCCAAACAAGAGTGGGCCCAGGACTGAGCCCTGTGGGACACCACTTGTGACAGGCTTAGAGTCTGACATGGCGCCAGCAACTCTGACCCTGTGGGTTCTGTCACTCAGCCAGTTTGCAACCCATCTTGTAATGTATGGGTTTACATTTAAGTTGATGAGTTTTTCAATGATACCCGAGTGGGGTATTGTATCGAAAGTCTTCGCCAGGTCTAGGTAGGCTGTATGGACTGCCTTTCCCTCGTCAATGGCCTTGGTGACTGTTTCGAAAAAGTCAACCAAGTTTAAAAGGCATGATCTGCCTTTGACAAAGCCAAACTGGGATGGATCCAAAGTCTGCAAATTCCCTATGTCTTTATTTATGAGATCCATTATGATCCTTTCCATGGCTTTGCAGATCAGGCTTGTCAAGCTAATGGGACGGTAATTTCCAGGGTCGGTGGAGGCACCACCTTTGTGGAGTGGGACCACAGTCGCTGTGCGCCACTCCCTGGGTACATATCCGGAGGTGAGACTAAGATTAAACAGCTGTCCTAACTGTGGGTTTAATTCCTCGTTGAGTTCATGGAGCACACAGCCGGGGACACCATCAGGTCCCATGGATGCTGTGTTCTTTGCCTTGGAGAGAGCAGTTCTCACCTGAGCGTTGGAGATGTTTGGGGGGCTACAATCATTTGGTATAGATATCTCTTCTTTAGGCGGGGAGGGTGGGGAGAAGTTTGCACTGAACCTGTCAGCCAGTATGTTGGCAATGTCTGTAGGGTCAGTAATCTTCACATCATTTTGAGCTAATTCTGAGCATATCTGGTTATCACATTATCACATTATCACAATCAAACATCTGAATTGTGCACAGAAGTGGTTATAATTGCTTGGTAGGGGTTGTCTGGATGAAGTAACTAACTCTAGTGTTATTTGTTCAGATTGTTATGTTTTAAACAAAACAAAAAAAAAAAAAACAACAAAGCTCCCACACACCAAGGCTGTAAAATGGATTTTGACATGGGCTTAGCAATCACCTCTGTTGTGAATCCCACATAATGCAAAACAACCCCT